>NC_085136.1:238197337-238421256 GCF_035046485.1 Aedes albopictus | reverse complement strand
CCCCCCTAGGCGTGTGCGCCGCCGCGCCGCGCCGCCGTCGCCGACGATTTTTTCACGCCGCCGCCGCCAGTTAAATTGACCCGGCACGCCGCTGTTCATATTTTTCCACGCCGCCGAATAAAATTTCCCACGCCGATGAGTAAACGACAAAGTTTTTTTCTCGCCAACACTTCACGAACCACATATTTAAACTGAATAGCAATTTTTAAACAGTTTCTTTTGTTTGTTCTCCTGCATATTAGGTGTTTTTTTTCTGAAGTTCTTGTTGTATATTTTTTGTAACATTTTTATGTGATTTACTTTAGTGATTTCTTACAGCTATATTTTGAAGATCCTCGTTTATTCTATTTCAAGTACCAAGCGAGTCTCTTGTAAATCAACAAAATTCTTGGCAGTGATCTAATTAGGTTCACACACACATCCTCCTACATATTCTTTGTTTATCTCTTGGAAGATTTTCATTGCAATTTACGAATGACATCCTTGAAGGCAAATATTCTACGCAATCTTCAGAAATTCCTATAAAGAACCCTCCAGAAATTTCACCATGAATTCTTATAAAAAAAATCCATGCTTAAGAAACTCCCCCTTGAATTATAAAAAAAAAAACTCCGGGATTTTTTCAGAAAACCATACATGGATTCCTGACATTCTAACAGCGTTTTATTTTCCTAAAAATAAAAAGTCCAGAATTCATTCAGAAATTTCTCCAAGGATTCTTCAGAAAAATTCGAATGTTCGTTCAGAAATATTTTTTTGAGGTGTTTTAAGTTCCTCCATAAATTTTCCAAAGTATTTTTATGGAATTTCTGAAATGGCTCCATTGATTTATTAGGAATTCCATAAATAAGGTCACGCAAAAATTTCCATTTTCAAATTCCACCCTCCACCCCCATCCTTTCTATGGCACACTGTTTGTATAGGACTCCTCTGAGATTATCACACTCTTCGGAACCCCTCGTTCCTCAAAGTGTGGCGTAACTTATGGACGTTCGTCCTTCAGAAATAACTCCAGGAGTTAGGTATGTTTACACAGTTGTCCCAGGGTTCTTTCAGGAATTCCTCTATCGGATACTCTGAAAATTCTTTTAGGGCTTCTTCTATAATTTTTTTATGAAGTGTCTCCAGAAATTCTTCCATGATTTTGTTTCGTAATTCCAGTAGATATTCTTTCAATGATTTCTGAAAAAAATATACAGTTCATGAATTCCTAAGGGTATTCCTTCACATATTTCACCAGTAATTTCTCCTGAAATTCTTCTAAGGATAGCATTAGGAATTATTCTTTGGATTCTTTAAGAAATTTAGAAGAGTATTTTTTAGGGATTCTTTTAAAACTATGTTCATAAATTCCTTCGGGAAATCTTTCCGATCATCCACCATGAATTTTGTTAAAAGATTTGTCTTGGATTTTTTCTAAATATTTATTAATGAATCCTTGTGGGAATTCCACCTAGGGTTTCTGATAGAGAGTTTCCGAAATTTCTGTAGCAACTCTTTCCAGAATTATTTCAGAAAATTCCTTGGGATTCTTTCACATAATGTTCAGGAATTAGATAAACAATTTATTCTAAAATTCCTCAAAAGATTATTCCAGAAATTCCTCCATGGATTCCATCAGCCTACTAAAGGATTCCATCTGAAATATCACTAAAGACTCCTTCTCTAGTTTAAGTATTTTTCGAGAATGTCAGTAAGAAATTACCTTAAACATTTTTCCAGGAATCCCTTGGAAAATATCGGAAAATATCGTCAGGGGTTAAGAAGAAAGCCTAGAAATGCCTAGACGGTTTCTCTTTGGGATGCCTCCTTCAGTTCAGAAATATTTCCAGGGATTCCTCCGAGTTATTCTTGGAGGATTATCTGAAAGGATTTCTATAGACAATTCCTGACAAGATTTAATTTCATTGAGACCATTTTAGAAATAATCGTTGGAGGAGCTCTTGGGAAAGTCCTTGGAGGAGCTCCTGAGATTCACCACAAAAGTTCAGTTAATTGGACGCAGTGGTTAATTTTCCCCAACAGGGTAAGAAAAAAAAAACTCCTGAGATGACTTTGGAGGAATTTCTAGAAGAATGTCATGAGAAATTTTTGGAAAAATTTAAAGAAAAAAATTGATTAGTTTCTGATAAAATCGCTGAAGGAATTTCTAAAGAACATCCTTGAGGAATTTCTGAATTAAATCATGAAGAAGTTCCTGAAAGAATCCTTGAAAACAATTCATCGGAAATTCGTGCAAAAAGAAATAACCTGGAAAACTGGAGATTGCTGTGCAGTTATTCCAAGAAGAGATATTCTTGAGATATTTCTGAAGAAACGTCAAGAAATAATTCCTGAAGTGATTTCTAAAGGAACTCCTGAAAGAATCTTTGGAGGGATTTTTTAAGGATTGCCGGAAAAAGAATCCATAAAGGAAGGTTTCTATGAATCTCTAGAGAAGTTTGCGATCCCACCCGTGGAGGAATATCTGAGGATCTTCTAGGAAGCCCCCTGGAGGAACTTCCAGAAGAATCTGTTGAAAATTTTTTGGAGAAATTCCTGAAGAAACACAAGAAAGAATTCTTAGATTCCTTCTAGACATTCCTGAAATGAACCCTAACAGAACTCCGAAGAAAATCATATTTTACCATAACAGCACTGGTCTAAAATGAGTTTTAGAAAAAGATATCCTAAGAAGAGACGTGCAACGTTGTGAATTTCACTCAAGAGGAATCTTATATAAATTTCCTGATAAACGTCCTCAAGAATTCTCTCTTAAAATTATAGCATACTTTTTGCAAGGATAGGTTTTCTTGAAATCTCTGATCTACATACGTTTACACTTTTCACACAAAATAGATGAAAATTGTACTCAAGTACAGGAAACAAATTATTCTGTATTGATATTTTCTAGCATTTCACAAAAAAAATAAGGTCACGCCGATTACGCCGCCGCCGCCGCCGCCGAATATTGCGAACGGCGTGGCGCCGGCGTCGCCGCCGCCGCTGCCTCAATTTGCTATACACGCCGCCGCCGGTGAAAACTGCTTCGGCGCACACGTCTACCCCCCCCCCCCCCCCCTCACTTGGTATAATTTAATCGTTCATACAACACTGCAATTGCGTACCAAAAAGTAAAGTTTTAGCAAAAATTACAACATTTTTTATATAATATGGGATAAGCTAGCATCTACACATATGTATTAATCGTCAGCGTTACTGCCTGTAAAGTGTATCGAAATGACTGCATACATGCACCTCCTCTCCGTTCTGAGACGTATTTTTTAAGTGGATCTGGAATCTCTCAACATCACACACAGGTGTCCAAGCAGCAACTTTTCGGTGTTGAAATAGTCGGAGAAAATTCAAAGCATCTCTATTCGCGATCTACTGTTCCAAAGGTTAATACAAAACAATGATATTTTTCTGAAAACAAAAAA
The DNA here is from genome assembly GCF_035046485.1 of Aedes albopictus. Classification (NCBI taxonomy): domain Eukaryota; kingdom Metazoa; phylum Arthropoda; class Insecta; order Diptera; family Culicidae; genus Aedes; species Aedes albopictus. The sequence continues at coordinate 238,417,837 of NC_085136.1, read as the reverse complement.
CTTAAACTATACATTAAGCTGATTGGTGAATTAAAAGGAGGGAAAAAAGCGTTGTCGAATCACTGAAACAAAAATGGCCACACGAAATCAAATTCTACTTCCAACCTCTGAAGATGTACTGAATGAACCGAGTGAAAATTTACGAAAATAAAACATAACGTTTATTTACGAAACATTTGCTAGTTTGATAAACGATATCCGAACTGTCCTATAATTTGAAATAATTGTGTCGCCATATCAAATCTGTTCAAAAACAACATGAGAAAAAAAACTTGCAAGTACTGTTATGAGATCGATCACTTTACAAGATAGTAAGAAAAACTGAAGGTAAGGGGCTGTCCATAAACCACGTGGTCATTTTTTTGGGACTTTTCAACCCCCCCGCGTGGTCATTAGTCCATACAAAAATTTTTATTAGTCCATACAAAATAGTCATTGGCCGAACCCCCCCCCCCCCCCCCCTCATGACCACGTGGTTTATGGACAGCCCCTAAGTATACAACACCCACGGGACACGATACGAGAACGGACACAACACGTATTGCTCTTACAAACGATTTAAAGGGTTTTTAATTTACCTTTTTAGCCGACCGTTTTCTGGCTTTATGCAGCCCATCGACGGGACGATGTCCGATTAATTACGTAGAGTCGCTCACACATATTCGTACTTTACACAGTACACGTCGAGATGAGGTAAAATGTTTACTGTATTGTCAGCTTCGTCAAATGGAAGAGTGGTGAAAAAATTGGCGCATCATCTCCATTCATCAGCGGAGAGTCGGCAGTGGCGATGAACATAAACAAAAACATCACATTGAATGCTTGGGAATCAATGTTCATCGCCACTGCCGACTCTCCGCTGATGAATGAAGATGATGAAACCTTGCGGGACTCCACCTCTGTGTCGTAAACTAGTACTCCATTCTGGAAGTAACTTCCGAGCGCCTCCCTAAATACTCCTTCGTCGAAGTATGATGTTTTCCACCTGCGAGGCCTTGGCCTTGGCCTAGCCGCCACTTCCTCTACCTAGTCGATACTGTAGCGAACTATCGTCTACTCTCGTGTTCAAACTACTTGTTAGGCCAGGACTACAGAAAATAACGTCAATTATCGACTCCGCACCGTTCCGACTAAAGGTACTGTTGGTACCAACATAAGCCAGGTCAACATCTAGTATGGCCAGTGTCTCTAGGAGAATCTGACTCCGCTGGTTCGTGAAACGGCTTCCCCATTCCACCCGCTGTTACCCGCTGTTTCCACCAGCCTTCGCCCTGTTAGCACGGCCGTGATACAGTCCAGTATTTGCGTGAACTGCTCGATCGGCCACCGCGAAAGCACATAACAGCTACAGAAGAGCGATTCCAAGCAACAGCATCAAAATTAAGGAAATTTTTTAATTCATGATTTTCTATTGAACTGAAACATTGCACAGTTTTTCAGTTCCATCTAAATAGCCATTTTTCGATATCAAATTTTTATTTTGAATCACGACTAACTTTTCAACAGGGTGTATGTGAAAATGGTTCAAAAATATTCAAAAATATGCACAGCCAAAACGGTTCGTTCGATTGCTATGAATTTTTCAGCAAAGTTAGATAACTAAATGGTGATTCCTAAGAAAATATACACTGTGAAAAAAAATCTTTTTTAACATGAAAAAATATAATTTTTGGCACAAAAATTCAAATATCTCAAAACCCTATCTTTTTACCAACGTAATTTTTTTAGGGAAGACGGTCCATTGTATAAGCAATCTACCATAAAAATTTGGTGATGGTAAACTCATAAACAAAAAAGTTATAACATTTCAAACATTTCACAATTTTCACATTTGGTAAATATTTTTTTTCTGTGTAAATTATTTCGGTCAGAAATCGCAGTTTGATGCTAATTTTATTGTTCAGCAAAGTTAGATAACTAAATGGTGATTCCTATGAAAATTTACACTGTGAATAAAATCTTTTTTCACATTAAAAAATATCATTTTTGTCACAAAAACTCAAATATCTCAAAACCCTATCTTTTTACCAACGTATTTTTTTTAGGGAAAACGGTCCATTGTATTATAAAAATTTGGTGATCATAAAAATTTGGTGATGATAAACTAATAAACAAAAAAGTTATGACAATTCAAACATTTCACAATTTTCACATTTAGTAATATTTTTTTTAGTGTAAATTATTTCGGCCGGAAATCGCAGTTTGATGCTCATTTTATTGTTAATGGCCTTGCGTGAGTAAAACAAGCTGTTTTTATTATGTATTATGTATATTATATAGGGCCCATATAGCCAAGGCGGTAAACGCACGGGTATTCAGCATGACCATGCTGAGGGTGACGGGTTCGATTCCCGGTCGGTCCAGGATCTTTTCGTAAAGGAAATTTCCTTGACTTCCTTGGGTATAGAGTATCTTTGTGCCTGCCACACGATATACGCATGCAAAATGGTCATTGGCAGAGGGAGCTCTCAGTTAATAACTGTGGAAGTGCTCATAGAACACTGCAGGCTTTGTCCCAATGAGGACGTTACGCCAAGAAGAGAGAGAGTATATTATATGTACAGTAATGTTCCGATTTCATCACGCCCTCCGCGCATTAGTCGTTTATTCATTAATTTGCTGTTACATTTGAGGACAACTGTTTTCCCTCTTCTTCAAGATGGGTATTCAGCGTGTTTTGCAACGTTAAAAATATTGAAATGGGTATAGATGTTGAAGGATATTTCAAAGCATTATTGAAAAGGGGCGTGATTAAATTGTTTAAACAGATGTCGCTGATGGTACGGTGGCATGACTCTCTGCACTTAGCACTTCTGGCAATTTCTCAGTTGTTGTCGTTTTCGAACTTCCTGCGCTCTGCTTTACCGATGATATACAGTTGGTTCGTTTGTCAAAGTCTAGACGTCAGGACGTGCGAATGCGTAAATTTATATTCAATGTGGACATTTGGGCATAACCAGTCTCTTTCAGTTTATCTATGGTGCTTTCGGTGAGATTTCGTAACGCTTTTGAACATTTTTTTTTCATCAAACGGTCTACAAGAGAGCGTTGAGTTGAAGACCTTTGGAAAAGCGACTGTTCATGTTGTTCGTTAGATTATAATAAACAAAATCACTTATTAGTTTTTATTGACTAGTTTGGTGTTGTTTGCTTGGCTAAAAAAAAATACTATAAAATTTTTAATATCCATAGCGGTAGTATTTTTTTGCTTTTTCGTGAGCATTGTCATGGTATGTATACAGACAAACAAACGTAACACTGACGAAATTTTCATTGACCACGCCTTTAACGATCACTTTGAATCTTGGTTGTGGCTTTCATAGCCAGAAGAGCGCCCATCGTTTTTCTTTGCGTTTGACGCTTCACACTAGCGCCTTCTGATGACGATATTGCACAACGCAGTGTTTCGTGAAACATTTCCACCAGGTGGTGGTAGTGTGAACTGGGCGATGGATTTTCACGAAAATTGTTCTAGGCGTTTCGTCTGTTTGTCTGTGGTATGTACCTCTCATGCATTTGTTGTTGTTGAAGTTACTCGCATTCTTCCGATCATAAAGTATGTTCTCTAAGAGGTATTTTTTTGCAGATAAACTAGACGTATACGCGTATTTTTGATCACAAGACTGGATCGCGTCTAAGTTTCAAATAGTAATTATGAATATTCAAACAAAAATATCATCAAAACAACTTGTTTAATTCAGGCGGTAGCTTTTACAATAAAATCAGCATCAAAATATAATTCTCGAAATAATTTACACAGAAAAAAAAATTTTTTTGTTACTAAATGTTGAAATTGTGAAGTGTTTGAAATGTCATAACTTGTTTGTTTATCAGTTTACCATCACCAAAATTTTATGGTAGATAGCTGATATAATGGGCCATTTCCCCTAAAAAATTGACGTTGGTAAAAAGATAGGGTTTTGAGATATTTTAGTTTTTGTGACAAAGATCATATTTTTTTAAAGTAAAAAAATAAATTTTTTACAGTGTATATTTTCTAAGGAATCATCATTTAGTTATCTAACTTTGCTGAAAAATTCATAACAATCGAACAATCCGTTTTTGCTGTACAGCTTTTAGAATATTTTTGAACTATTTTCGCATACACCCTTTTGAAAAGTTAGTCGTGAGAGAATATGAAGGTTTAATATCGAAAAATGGCGATTTAGATGAAATTGAAAAACTGTGCAAAGTTTCAGATATTTTTGAAATGGTCGCTCAGGATCGACTGACATGACCCCGTGGAATTCCTCAGAAGAAGACCCCGTTTACTTTGGCGGCCACGAAGCCCTCATAGATAGTAGACACCAAATCCTGAACAGGGCATTTACCCGTCGTCCGTATCACCGCTATTATTCCAATACAGTGGTAGACATTCGTTTAGCCGAGGCATATTTTTTCTATTTTTTTCGCAACTGTAATAATTTTATGTTATTTTTTTAATTTTTGGAGGATCTTCTAGGAAATTTGCATGAGCCAATGGGATGAAACAATATATTATTTATTTTTGGCAGTAAGATACAAGAAAAATAGAAAATTTGCCTAGACTGCCGAATTGTACAACTTTTAGAATTCCATAATAAAAACTATCAAATTTCAAAAAATATTCAACACAATCATTTTGTATGGTGAACAGCATTACAGCAACAGATCGACTCGTAAATCCGGAATTTGATTGATTTTTGTCAGTGTTGCCATATTAATGTTACATGCATCTCATATAAAAATGTAATATTATTGAAAAAAATCCAAATTGAGATTTGTTGTAGTTATTTTCATCGGAAGTATTTCTAGCGATTCTAATAAAAGTATCATGACGAGTGCAGGTTAAAAATCAACGAAAAACAAAGTTTTTCACAGAAATAATGCCGCAAACCATCAAAAAACCATGCATTTAAGTATTATTTTGATAAAATATAATAGCATCACTTGCATAAATCACAGCGTTAACTACCTTTACGTTTTCTTACAGCTCCTAACATCTTCTAGACTATATTCTGGCTGAAATAATATACATTAGATGCCTCACATTTTGTGAAATAGCACCCAAAGTATTAAAAATTATAGCATGAACTACTTGTTACATAATATAGACGTTCTTTTCAAATAAATCATGTCAAAAATGAATGTGATTCAAATCTAAGACTCATTTATAAAATATTTCTTCAGATTGAATGAAATAATGAGATTTATAAACATCTGCTTTAAAATAAATAGGGTTCGAAATTCCGACTATTCTAGCAGTTTTTTCACTTGATAGTCTTTTAATTCATTTAGTAATGCTAGTATTATACAGTTATACTTTGGAGGCATTAAAATACGTCTTTATTTCTACACAGAACTATTCATTTTAGCTTCTATCAATCCCATTTCTGTGCCATACTTTCAAAACAAGTGATCTAGCTTACATTGGAGTGTTTACAGAAAGTATATTCCTTAAATAAAATTGATAAACATTTTTATGTGTATTTTAACATAACGCTAATTCTACACTTCTGGTTATCATTGTTTCTCCTTATCGAGACATTTTTTTATAATATTTATTTGAATTTCACAAATAAAAAAAAATTATAAGGTCAATTATCTTGCTAACACGTCATAAACTAAATGCCTATATTCTCGAAATATATTCAAGAAATTACAAAAATTCCATTAAAAACCTATTTTTCATTTACCTTGGCTAAATCTCTAGGCAAAAAATGACATTTGAAGGGTTTTACCCTCGTTTTTGTTTCAGTGTATATGTAAGTGTGATGTATCACCTTTTCATAAAACTGTACTAGATATACTAAAAAATTTTCGAGATCATGTCATTATCTGTTAATAGCAAGCGTCTTCTATGTTTCTTGTTTTGTGCCTCTTTTCAATTCTTTTCACTGTCACTGTACCATTTGCCGTAACTGACGTGTACTCAGTATGGGTCCGCTATGATGGCGATATCCGTCCCCCACTCATAAACCGCCTGACAAATCAGTTGCTGAGCCGCGTCACACTGCAGTGTGACTGCAGTAATTCCCCAAATAACAGAACTAGCTGGATAACAGTTTCTTAAGTTAAAGTTTGCTTAAGAGTGGTTTGTTCCACTATTGTACAGCAAAAATGTTTGTTGGGTCAGGTTCAGCTGCGTTACCTGCACTGTGATTTGTCAGCTTATTGTTCTTGATGTTCGTAGATTTTCTGGAACAAATGAAACACGTGGGTGGACTCGTACATCCTTGTACCTTGTGGCCTTCGCTGCCGCATCACCTACATAGTTTGCTCCTGTCAGGGTCTTTGCAGTCCCATGACTTATGTCCTGGTTCCAGACACCTGAAGCAAACCTCTGGTGGCTCGTGCAAGGTTAGTTAGCGAACTGACTAGGCCATTTTTTAAATTTCCCTACGTTAACGGACTAGTTAGCGTCTGCCACAGGTTAATGTACCAAGGCCACCTGTGTTTCTGCCGGGCACTTCCATAGCCTACAGGCTGCGGTGGCCACCTGCACCTCGCACAGTTGCCGCAGTTCCGTGACGAACTCTTCCGCATTAGTGATCTCGTCTAAGTTTTTCACCTTCAGAGTCCACCTCCGCTGTAAGAGCCCTCACCTCAACGCCCACGCCAAGGACCTCTTCCGCCAGAATCGTGTAGACGGCGCCCTTGCGTTTCTTGTCATACTTGAGCTAGATGATCATTTCATCTGTACGAATGGGTACATCAAATATTGAGCACTTCAGTTCCCAAGTCAACGAGCTTGGCATCGTTTTCATGACTTCCGAGTGCTTGGACTGTGCAGTGATGACGAGCGTGTCGCCCTTCTCACGTTTGCCACCTGCCCTCCTGCGTTTCCTAAACCTGGTGTCCCTACGCTCGTGCACATCCTGTGGTTTCTTCTTCATCTTCTTCTTCTTCTTATTCTGTTTCTTATTTTTCTTCCACTCTACTTTGGTTCAGGAGGCGTCCTTCCCCTGAACCGCCCTAACATGTGGTTGCTGAGGACCAATCAGTGGTCGCAAATCTCCGTTCCCTTCGATCCGGGACGGGTCGGCTTTTCCAGGCCCACTCTTCTCGTCTTTCTGGGATGCCCCGCCTGGCTGGGGTGTGACTTTCGGGCTTTAATACCGATCTTCGGGGTTAACAGCCGCCTAGACTTGCTGGCGCCACCTGGTAGTTCCTCACCTGACGGCTGCCTGAAACGTATTTGCCACACTTTTGGGGCGAAGGCCTTCGTCTGGATAGTGGGTAGACGGGGTAGACTTCGGAACCTTTGACATCACGGTTTCTGCCAGTGCCGCAGTTGCTCTCGATTAGGTGGCCGTCAATCGAGAATTAATCAGAAAACAAAGTTTCAAAGAAAACGCCAACTTCATTTAAGAGAAACGATGTTTACATTTCGAAATTTAGTTCACGAATGAAACAACTCAAAAATGTAATCGCGTCGGTCGTGATGCAAGTTACTTCCTCGTCTCCCGTTTTGTTATGTAGGCTGCGCTGCTTTGCTCCCGTTTCAGTTCATTGGATGTGGTCGACTAGGGGTGCTCACTGCTCGCACCAACAGTTACCACGAGTTTCTCGTGGTCCTGCCTGGCCACCATCGTTGACCAAAGAACTCTAATAAGGATACTGTTGGGGTCCATACTAGTACTAGACTTCGCGAACTTCTTTTTTTATGTAGTTCATTTATTTAGGGCTCAATCGCGTATAATGCTTTGCGGAGCAGAAGACCTTTTTTTTGTACTTAATAGTATACATTATACAGAGTTAAAACTTTTTCATGATATCTGTTAGTAATGGGTGGAAGCCAGGGTACTCGTGGCAGCTCGAGGTTAGAAGGTCACATTTTGAGGGATGGACAGGGTAAGGATTGGGCCAAAGGTTTCACTGCAGCTCATCCGGGGGTGAATCGCATCTTGCTAGTGTATTCGGTGCCTTGTGGTGTTGGTACCAACTTGTTGTGGGACTTGGTCTTCCGGATGACCAGGAGCAGCTTGGTAACACAAAGAGGACAAAACAGAAAAAAAAAACTGGAGAAGAAAATACAAGCGAATTAAACTTTTATACCAGCAGAGCGAAGAAAGTCGAAAATACATCCCATATATGTGACATCGCGGGTCCCCAACACATTTCTCACAAGAACAAAGGGTTGTTTACCTCGGGCCTCAAGGGTATCCAAAAGCAGTGCTCTGGAGGCGTCATTATCCGGGCATTGCCAAACTACGTGGTCGATGTCATCATAACCGGAACCGCACTTAGTACAAACATTGCTCAACGCGAGGTTTATCCTGTGTAAATGCGCGTCTAGCGAGTAATGGTTGGAAATAAGTCTTGTCATCACGCGAATGAAATTGCGACTTACATCCCAACCATACCACCACACTCGCAAAGAAACATTAGGAATAATGGAATGTAACCACCGTCCCAGCTGGCCATCTCGCCAATCATTTTGCCAACTTTGAAGAGAACTCTGGCGAACAAAATGTAAAAATTCATCATGTGAAATTCTTCTATCATAGATCTCACTTTCCTGTGCGCCCACCTTTGCGAGAGAATCCGCCTTCTCATTGCCATAAATTGAGCAATGCGAGGTGACCCATACAAAGGTAATCTTGTATGATCTTTCGACCAGTGCACCCATCTGCTTCCTTATTTTTGTAAGAAAGTAAGATGGATGTTTTACAGGTTTCACCGACCGGAGTGCCTCAATCGAACTAAGGCTATCCGAGAAGATGAAGAAATGGTCTACGGGCATGTTGGAAATCATCCCCAAAGCGAAGTTGATTGCTGCCAGCTCAGCAACATAAACCGAACAAGGTTCCTGAAGTTTGCGGAAGGCGGTGAAATTTTCATTGAAGACACCGAATCCAGTTGTAAGGGGGATCTTGTTGGGGCCACCAAATTCCCAGCTTCAGCGCCAGATGATGGAATCGTCTGCCATGAATTGCGGATCGAATTGCCCAGCTAGCTGTTGTTTCAAGCCCACAACAAGATCAACCGGTACCATCAAAACTCCAACTAATTCAGTAGACCGAATCACCTAAGGCCCAATTCAATTTCAAGAACTTTCTTATTATGTAATTAGTTAAAAGATCTCGTTCATAGTTAGAAATAAGCGTTAAAGTTTATTGAAGAAGCAACAAATTGTGTTTGGGGAAAAATGGCAACTACTTTCTAGGTTGCATTACGAGAACAAAATTCATTATAAAAAATTTAATTTAATCCAAGGGTGTTTCATTTCCAATTTGTTCCTAACCGGCCTACGAGCGCTTTTGGGTTCTCTGAGAACATTAAAAAAAAGATCTTGGACACATTCCAGAGTAACAGGACACCGCGAGGAACTAACTTTCGTGAATAAATGACGTCTGCAACCGAATATAATGTTCATGACCATATGTTTTAACAGGTTTTATAACAAGCTTATTCGATGTACTTCCTGGTGCAATACTTGTTATATGGGGTTTTGGTTCCAATTTACTTTATATAACATGTTACATTTCGTAACGGGACACCATCGCAGAAATCTTCATTTTAAAATTTTCAATCTGAAATGCGTATATCAGCTCTGTTATGAGGTTTTGAATAATAGAGTCTTTTAGACATTTCTTCTTTGGATTGATGTGAACAAGATTGCCGAAGTGAGTTTTACTGAGAAATGTATAGTTTTAGAAATATTCGTGATTTAGTTTCAGGAACGCAGCGTTACGCTCGCGTGAAAACAGTGTTTTGCAAATGGTGTCCCGTTACGGCTAAAGACATCTAGTTGTAGATCAAATGCTTTGCTAGATCGAATGTTGGTGTCTTCGGCAATGTTTTTCAGACAGATGGTAGCTGTCCTATAGGACACAAATAGGCCTTCAAACCCGCTCTGGCCCTATGGTGGCCATCTGAATGGGCCCTGGGGAACCTGTTTCGAGGTTTATTAAACCTTCACGTACCCGACCCCCGACAACACATTTTCAAAATGCTGGCATTCCGTCAATTTTCATCTGAATTTTTTTAAGTCGCCCTCAATTGATCATAAATTGGTGCTAGTTTATTATAGTCAAGTGTCCATGCAATATCCGGTACCATTCCGGAGATATTCCGGATTGTGCTGGGGTCAGGGGGTTGTCTAAATGGCTAAAAGTGATTATTTCGTGTGTTGTTGTGTTTGAACCATCGATTTTCAGCGGAATTTTTGTTGCGATCAGTAAAACACAACTGCTATAACCAGATTTGAATAAGTTGGCCAATCCGGATGCTCGTGACAGGTTCCACGGGGCCTCATTGGGGACACTTCTGATTTTCAACTTAAACATGCCGTGCGACACATCAATCTTCATGATTTCGAACGACTGAGTCAGAAACGATAGACTGAAGTATGTTTCAACTAATATGGCTACCACGGAACATATAGCACAGGTTCCACGGGGGTGTCATCGAAGACATTTCTGGTTTGTAACCAAAACATGCCGAGCGACGTATCAATCTTCATAATTTCGAAATAATGGGATAGAAAAAATTGACTGAAGTATATATCAACTGATATGGCCGCTCCGTAACACCTGGAGCAGGTTCCGCGGGGGCCTCTAAAACACAATAACACACACGAAATAATCACTTTCAGCAATTTGGCAAAACAGACCCCTTCCCCACCCCTGTCCACAGAACAATCCGGAATATCTCCGGAATGGTTTCGATACTACATGGCCACTTGAGTGTAATAAATTAGCACCAATTTATGATCGATCGAGGGCGACTTAAAAAAAATCAGACGAAAATTGACGAAATGCCGGCATTTTGAAAATGAATTATCGGAGGTCGAGTACTTGAAGTTTAATTGTATCTCCAAAACTATGGTTGGGCGACGTATCTATCTTCGCGGTTTGCCCATATTCTACATTATAATGATCCGAATAAGATTCAATGATATCTATAGTACATTCTTCCAACACAGTCTTTTCAAGCATATGTTGCATGTTGCTTTAATCCAGTAACGACACAAACAAACGGATTTCGAGACGAAAACAAGGTTGACAATCAAAACGACAAGGGGGAGGTCGCTAGACTTTCAATCAACTACTAATTTATGTAGTCACAAAAAGTTATGTAACGCAACGCCATGTTCGTGATGCATTTTTACATTTTTTTTTATTTTCAATAAGCACATAAGCTTCAAAAGGTGTCAGGCCATTCGGCCGAAGGTCATTAGGCTGAATGGTCATTAGGCCAAATGGTCATTGGGTCTTCTTCTTGCCGTTACGCCCCCACTGAGACAAAGCCTGCTTCTCAGCTTCCACAGTTATTAACTGAGAGCTTCCTCTGCAAATGGCCATTTTGCATGTGTGTATCGTGTGACAGGCACGAAGATATTGTCGCGCTTATCTTTTATTAGAGTCCTTCGGCGGTCGTACGCTCGCAAGGCATACCGCTGCATGACAGTTGCAAGGCAAAACAAAAGAAAAAGTGTTCCCGCACAAAAACAAAAGCACATGGATTTCGCGAAGTGACAGATGTTTTTGAATGTATTTGTGGCGAACGGCAAGAGTGGCTCAGTGGCATGAGTGTTCTTGCTGTCAAACCCCATATAATGGAATTATATACTTTTAAATCTGGTGACGCTGTTATGATTAGTGACTGTCGCGCTAATATCAGAAGCCAGAGGCAGATAATCGCCATATTCTGATTTTTCTTGAGAGGCGTAATACTTTATTGATGCTGAACCTACTGATATTTTACCCATGAATTTTTCCTTCTTTTAAGTATAGGCTGTTCTTTCTAGTATCATTGCTAAACTAGTTTTTGGCGCTGAAACTGCTGTAATTCAATTCATTAATTTTTCCTTCTTTAAAACATAGGCTATTCTTTCTAGTTTCATTGTTAAACTAGTTTTTGGAGAAAATTGTTGGAAAAGGTAAAAACAACGGCTAACCTTCAATTCGTCCTGATGACCATTCGGCCTAATGACCATTCGGCCTAATGACCATTCGTTCTAATGGCATTCGGCCTAATGACCCAGCATCGCTTCAAAATATATAAGTAAATTATACGGTGATTAATGGGGTAAACAAGAAATGCCAACCATCACTTCGGGATCTTCAAGTTTTGAACGTTGTGAGATTCCAAAAAAACCTTTTTATACATCATGGTGGAAATTCATAGGACATGGTAAAAAGGCTATAGTATCTAAAGAGTATGCTGCAACCACGAAACTTAATAAAATACCACTTGTTATACTGATCCACCAGACTACCTGCCCTTTGTTTACGTAGTTTTCGTAGAGAGCTGAGAAGCGGGTTTTGTTCCAGTAGGGGCGTTACACCAAGAAGGATAATGAAAATATATACACCCTATAATATCATTTCATCATGGGTACAGATTTTCGGGTATATATTTGATGAAACCAAACTTCTTGATTCACTTATGAATGTCTTTCAAATTTCCGTAACGGGACACCATGTCTACGTACCCATTGTAACGCCTAAGATAACGCGTCGATCAAGGCAACCCATGTGTTGAAGAAAGGTCTCCACAAGTACTAAGAGAATCCTGAAAATCATTTTTCTAAAGTTCGTAATAAATTCGTTATTACAACAAATGTGCTATTTTCGTAACGGGACACCATTAAATTGCGGCTATTGCAAAAAGTGCTTAAAACATATCAAAACCCATTTTTATGAAAAATTTCCTTTGGGTGTATAAAAAATACATTATTATACTACATTAACAAAAAAATAGATATAATGTTTTCGAACTTTAACATGCAAGCAGGCATACTTGAGAATTATTAATGAAATATTTCATTTTTATTGCATAAAATGCTATTACTGTACCTAGCTATTTAAACACGTTACCAGTCAAATTTTAGGCAAAGCAAATGGTTTTCCTAAGATTGAATCTACTCTTTTTCATATGCTGGAAAGTTTGGGGCAAAACAATCACTTAGAAATTTCACACCCTTGGTGTAGAAGTGCGTGGAATGTGTCCTTGGATCTCTGGCCCTACTGTGACGTCACTCCTGCCTGATAGTGTGTAATCTCTCATTGAGTCGATTAGAAAATCAGTGGTGTATCCATACAAGGCAATGCGATAGGAGTACTTACAGGTTCAGTAGTGGTTACCTACGCCACTCGGGAGTAGTCGCGAGCTCTCAGGTAGCGATCCGATGGCATGCGATCGCTCCAGGTTGTTGTGACTAGGCTTGGGGGGGGTAACCTCGCTGGCGTGGCGATCCTTTCCCTTCTAGACCACTCGCTGAACCTTGGGAGGAGCGTGAGAATGCGAGGCCGAGATTTTTACCGCTGGCCGACGCTCTCCAGGTGGACTATCGCGGCGCGCAGCCACAAGGCTATAGTGCGCACCTGGGCAGGTTCCCAATGCTTCCGTCACTAGCCCTCAAATGTTTCGGATTCGACGAACGAACGATGCCGATCCGATGCCTATTCGACACCAACCCCAAAGACTTCGACACTCCGCCGGCACGTGGGCACTGTACATAAATTCCAATTAGAGTACTCTCATCGCAAATACTTTAACCCAAAATTTACCTCTCTTCTTGCTCGATATTTGCACACTGATTACGCGATATAATTTCTTGAATAACTTCTCCGACTTCTGTTATAAAGGAATTACTTAAGATTTTGCTTCTTCACTTTTAAAGTTATTAACTTACTTGAATCGCTCTATTTTCGCTATACGGTTCGACTCACTAATTGCGATCCAGAAATTAGAAATAAAATCACCTCTGGAAATAATTAAGTTTGGTTTTAGAATCACTTTACGCTTGCATATTTTTTTCTTTAATCACTTAATAATACTGCTAGATCGCACTTTCTCACTTAAAACTTTTTTTTTAAACCTTATCACTCGGCTGTCTAAAAGGAAAAGATCGAGAGTGCTATTTCTCCACTTCACGAAACCTAGCATTTCTTTTTTAGTACTTATTCCATTTACGTCATATTTCCGGATTCCTTGATTTTAGTACTACTATTTCAGGTTGGCATTACTCTACTAACTAATCACCCACATTATTACATTATACACGATCAACGAGATTGCACTGCTCGAATCGAACACCTCACCTACAGAAACCTATTGTTTCTCTTTTGAAACGAACGTTGCTCGTTTCACAGTGGATCCATTTATGCGAGACCCATCAGTAAAAAATCTCTTAGGGGTCATCCATAAACCACGTGGTGACTAGGGGGGAGGGGGGGGGGGTTCTGCTAAAAGACCATGAAAAGCCACGGGGGGGGGGGTGGTTCTCAACCAAACCACGTGGTTTTTTTATTTGGTATTTTATTTTTCTTATCTGTTCCGAAAACATAAAATCAATTTGGATTTAATTCGCTTAGTTAATTTTTTCTGTCCACAGCACGAAAAATTGTGTTGTCCATTTAAAATCTGTACAAACAAACCACCTGTAGAAAAAATAAAGCTTTTTCTTTCATTTTTAATACCTTTTCACTTTTTTCTCATGAATACTTGAAAGTTGCATAATCCTAGCTTATTTGAGTGCATGTTAATTCTACAATCTGATCATTTGTGCAGTGTTTTGAAAGGTCCAGTTTGCCTAAGATTCCGCGTCACATATTTCTCTTCTAGCAGAGTTAAAATAATGTACAGACAGAAATATTACATAACTATTGCAAAAACAAAATACTATACAATTATGTATTATGATACTACTGAACATCTCCAGCTAACGTGGCTGATTCTTAAATCAGACCAAACCATTACAGATCATTTATTTTTACACTGGTGATCGATCGACTGTAAGGTTTAATCTTATGATTTTCGGCAACGCAGTCTTTATTGAATTAAACGAAATTTTAGCTATCTGCCCGACGTTTCGACACTGGATTGGTGTCATCTACCCCCTGAAGATGACACCAATCCAGTGTCGAAACGTCGGGCAGATAGCTTAAATTTCGTTTAATTCAATAAAGACTGCGTTGCCGAAAATCATAAGATTTATTTTTACATGTTCTGCTAACGAAAGAACGAAATGACATGCAATTGTGAATATCTTTCTCTTTACAGATCCCTCACTTACATTTTTGAAAAGCTTCCTCCTTCTTTGAGGCTATCATAATTGTAAAAATTCTAGCTATTTTCTTGAAGTGAAATTTAAAAAGTCTTTTCTTCTTCGGTCTGGTTCTATGTTCTCGCAGTAATTCGTCTTGTCTCTCTTAAAAATAGTGTTATTTGAAACCATGCAAGACCAGACCATGGTGGGAGAGGGGGGGGGGGTCTAAAATTCAGGAAAAATGACCACGTGGCTTATGGACAGCCCCTTACAGGAATTGACATTGTGGTACTTTTCGTTAAAAATGCGAGGAATAGATATACATCTAAGTTGATCTGGTATTCCATGAATAGCTTGTTTCATGGACAGATCGTATTTAACAGAAGAACTGTCATTATTAGTGAAGTGTACACGAGGAGGGTTATACACTGGAACCTCTTTTTATGCACATGGCTGGGACTGCATAAATTAAAAATGTGCATAAATTAAAAATGTGCATAAAAAGAGGGAAATTTATGCATAAATTAAGTTTGGGCTTCAATAAGAAAATCTATTTTGCGAGAACAGATCTTGCTCCTGGGCAGATGAGGTGGGGCTAAGGGGGTTTTCAGAATGTTCCCAGAGAGCCCAAAAAGGGGGTTCCAAGGGGCTTCAGGGGCGTTTTAAGGGGTTGTTTCGGGGGGTTTGAGGAGCCTTACAAGGGTGTTCTGTCAAGATTTTTTTGTGTTTTCATGGGATTACGGAGAATTCTGGGGTATTTCAATAGTGTTAAGTGGGTTTCAGGGGCGTTCCAAGGGGCTTTAGGGGCCATTCAAGGGATCTCAGGAGACTTTAAAGGGCGTTGCATGAGGTTTGAGGGGCGATTTAAGGTATTTCAGAGTCTGTTCCAAAACTTCCTGAAATGCCTCAAAAATCCCCCATGAACCCCCCGGCGACCCCATGTAACGCACCTGAGAGGCTTCGAAACCCCATAGAACTTCTCCGTAACGCTACCGTAACGCCTCTGAATCCCCCGAAAATGCTCTGAAACGTCTTGAAATGCCTCCAAAATCCCCCTTAAACCCCCTCGCACCCCATGTAACGCATCTGAGAGGCTCCGAACCCCACGAAAACTCCTCGTAACGCTTAAGTAACGCCTCTGCATCCCACCGAAAATGCTCTGAAACGTCTTGAAATGCCACAAAAATCCCCCTTAAACTCCCTCGGACCCCATGTAACGCACCTGAGAGGCTCCGAACCCTATGAAAACTCCTCGTAACGCTTAAGTAACGCCTCTGCATCCCACCGAAAATGCTCTAAAACGTCTTGAAATACCTACGAAGTTCCCCTTAAACCCCCTCGGACCCCATGTAACGCACCTGAGAGGCTCCGAACCCCACGAAAACTCCTCGTAACGCTTAAGTAACGCCTCTGCATCCCGCCGAAAATGCTCTGAAACGTCTTGAAATGCCACAAAAATCCCCCTTAAACCCCCTCGGACCCCATGTAACGCATCTGAGAGGCTCCGAACCCCACGAAAACTCCTCGTAACGCTTAAGTAACGCCTCTGCATCCCGCCGAAAATGCTCTGAAACGTCTTGAAATGCCACAAAAATCCCCCTTAAACCCCCTCGGACCCCATGTAACGCACCTGAGAGGCTCCGAACACACTGAAAACTCCTCCGTAACGCTTCCGTGACGCCTCTGAATCACGCCGAAAATGGTCTGAAACATTTTGAAATGCCTCCAAAATCCCCCTTAAACCACCTCGGACCCCATGTAACACACCTGAGAAGCTCCGAACCCTACGAAAACTCCTCGTAACGCTTAAGTAACGCCTCTGCATCCCGCCGAAAATGCTCTGAATCGTCTTGAAATGCCACCAAAATCCCCTTAAACCCCCTCGGACCCCATGCAACGCACCTGAGAGGCTCCGAACACACTGAAAACTCCTCCGTAACGCTTCCGTAACGCCTCTGAATCACGCCGAAAATGGTCTGAAACATTTTGAAATGCCTCCAAAATCCCCCTTAAACCCCCTCGGACCCCATGTAACGCACCTGAGAAGCTCCGAACACCCCGAAAACTCTTCCGTAACGCATAAGTAACGCCTCTGCATCCCGCCGAAAATGCTTTGAAACGTCTTGAAATGCCTCCGAATCCCCCTTAAACCCCCTCGGACCCCATGTAACGCATCTGAGAGGCTCCGAACCCTACGAAAACTCCTCGTAACGCTTAAGTAACGCCTCTGCATCCCGCCGAAAATGCTCTGAAACGTCTTGAAATGCCACAAAAATCCCCCTTAAACCCCCTCGGACCCCATGTAACGCACCTGAGAGGCTCCGAACACACTGAAAACTCCTCCGTAACGCTTCCGTAACGCCTCTGAATCACGCCGAAAATGGTCTGAAACATTTTGAAATGCCTCCAAAATCCCCCTTAAACCACCTCGGACCCCATGTAACGCACCTGAGAAGCTCCGAACACCCCGAAAACTCTTCCGTAACGCCTCTGCATCTCGCCGAAAATGCTCTGAAACGTCTTGAAATGCCTCCGAATCCCCCTTAAACCCCCTCGGACCCCATGTAACGCATCTGAGAGGCTCCGAACCCCACGAAAACTCCTCGTAACGCTTAAGTAACGCCTCTGCATCCCGCCGAAAATGCTCTGAAACGTCTTGAAATGCCACAAAAATCCCCCTTAAACCCCCTCGGACCCCATGTAACGCACCTGAGAGGCTCCGAACACCCCGAAAACTCCTCCGTAACGCTTCCGTAACGCCTCTGAATCACGCCGAAAATGATCTGGAACATCTTAAAATGTCCTCCTAAACCAAAACCCCTAAAAACGCCTCCATAACGGCTTTGAAACCAGCCTAAAATGCTCTGAGAATCCTGAAATGACTCCGAAATCCCCTTTAGACCCACTCGGAGCCCATGTAACGCACATGAGACCTTCGGAAACACCCAAAAACGAACCTGTAACCTTCCTTTGCTCTCATCTGTAAACACCCCCCGGTCGCCGTTGCAATAGTTCCTGTCATTATTAAATATTCTTATGCACAATATTGGTTCTGAGTAGCTCTCCCTCTTTTTATGCAGGGCATAAAAAAAGGTGCATAAATTAAAAGTGCATAAAAAAAACATTCATAAAAAGAGGTTTTAGTGTAACTTGGTAGGCTTATGTCAGACGACATGTAGAACAGATAAATTCTCATGAATTTTGACTGAGTGTTCAGACTGAGCATTTCTTCGAAGTTTTCAATAACAAGTGTGTTGCTCACTCCACACAGTGCAACACCCCTGCCAGAACCTCTTTTTTTTTTCCTTCTAAACCATGGGGGGATAATCTGCTCAACAGACACCCTAACAGAAGGTTAGGATAGTGTAGGTCTGACAGGCCGTCTTCTACAACAAAAGTAAAATCCAGGACTACTCTCTCCTCGTACCCACTAAACCATTCCTATGGTCGCCAAACCCTACGTCTCTCCGGAACCACCAAGAAGGTATTGCTTCAGAGAGGGGCTAGTGCACATCGCACCCACAAGGTTAGCTGCGTAGCCTGCAGCAACGAACATCGATGACTCGCTTTGGAGAGTCCATCACGGTAGCATGCTGGCGCTTAGCCAGTTTCCCGAGTGGTCCTCGCCACTCCCTTTGTCCTCGGAAGGCGGGCAGGATCAACCCCGCCCGCGCCCTACTGCTGAGCGGACATCAAGAACTGATGCCCACGTGCAACCCGATCTGACCTGCCCGTAAGGAAGGGTATCACTACCCTTCAGGCCCTATCAGATCCACCCGTAGGTTGCAGACAGCAGGATCTCACCTACCCCGACCCTTGCCGGGGACCCCTTTCCAACCGCGGGCTCGGATCCAACCCAGTAGACCAGGACCTCTAGGCTCGCATTATGCGTTGAGTGCATACAGCCGAGAGCAATACGCAAACAACGGTAATGAATTCGTTCCAACTTTATAAGGTTGCAATTTGAACTTCGCGGACTTCGTCAATTTTGAATCAATTAACTTGATGTTTGGGACACGGTAAGCTACGTACAGTATCTAGAAATTGTCTCGCAAAATAGCGCAAAGTACCCAAAATATGTCTTTAGCCCAAATGAAGCAAGACCTAGTGTATAATTGAAAGCTAACAATTCACCATTTCATGGCTTGGCAGACTATCACTGTTCAGGCATTGGCAATGGCTGATTACATTGGAATCTAATCGTAGTCATTATCATATCCACCATCTGTACAAGAACAATCAGGAATATCGCATATCAAAACCACGAAACACCAATATCCAATAGTGTGCAAAAGAGTTAGTAGAAACGATGTTGCCAAGTGATAATATTTTACCACCGAGCTACTACCTCTTTAAATGTGCTTACATGCTTTGAACAGGACATCGATCTATCTCTCTCCCATACTATTCAACTCTAAAAAAACGGGCTGTAACCCGTGCATACCTACATACAACTCACTGCTCAATTATGCCCCTTTCGATTGGTTTCGATGTTTTATCGCTCTCATTCAAACGCGTTATTTTTTCCATTCAACCCTTTTTACAATCATTCAGAGAAACAGAAAATGAAAATATCCCAAACTGTATAAAATTTGAATAACGATTGAATACGAATACGGGGTGCCCTTCCTGCAATCGTCAATGAAATGCAATCGTTGTTGAGTTCCTTTGTAGGTGTAGGCGGCATCATCAATAAATATGCGAATATCTAAAACACTTCAATCCGTTCAATACAATTGGAAGGCTCGCGGCTGTTGTTGTACCTGTTATGCCCTGCGAACACATATTAAAAATATGGATTGATCCTTGATTTCGTTTATGAGATCTCAAATAATAAGGAGTTTGAGATTTTCACGAAACTGTATGATAGATGATTGCAAAGTTGAGCCATGAGTTGGCGCAGAAGGAACATCTGTCTATCTATATAAATAAAAATGGAATGGTGTTTGTGTGTCACGAATAGGCTCGATATCAGACCAACAAATTCGAAACATAAAAAAAAACAGTACACAGACAGAGACAGTACGACGATTGGCCATCCTGGCAAACCGAGCCGAACCCCGCAAACAGAACTCAAAAGAAGTTTGAAACAACATAGGGTATGTGTACCATTCCTTGGCCTAATTTGCAAGCCGCCTTGACAATTTTGACCATAACTCATGAATTAATAGCACTAGAAATAATATGTTAACCATATTACACACTCTAGGCAATGCATGTTTCACCAATTGGAAGTAAATTAACGTAAATATTCAAGAATTTACTTTATTAAGTTGAAAAGATTCGATGCGATGGTGTGCAACGTTGGTCTATGGTACAAAAATTGGCCTATTAGTGGATACAACGTTGGCCTATTGCTTTCCATGCACCTTAACCACTTATTATCTATTTTTTTCAATATTTCTGCTGAAGTATTATCTGTTTGTTACCAATCTTACTTGTAAATTACATTTTCGGAGCCAAATTTTCAAAAAACTGTAAATAAATTACTTAAACTAAAGTTCTTTCTTAATTTATTAACGAAAACAATGCAACCCTTTTATTGTGTTATATTTTTACAGTCACCGTACACAAAATCTTTCTTCCTGTTCGTTCTTTCTGGTTCTTACGCAAGCAATGTTGTTGACGTCACTTTACTGATGGACCAAGATTTGGGTACATAGTGAAAAAAATGTCCTCAATATTCGGCCCACATTCAATTTGTAAAATAGTTATTATTCGTTGAAAACAAATATACAAGTTCAAAATAGCGTCTTTGACCGTCGCATCAAATGTTCAGTTATTGAAAAGTCAGTTCGAAATGTTCCAGAATCATGTCATTTATGATCATGTGTATAGTCTACCCACTAAGCCGAAGAATCGTGGCGTCTACAAAAGCTAAACAAAGTGACATTTTTCTTTCAATTTTAATGCTTCACAGTGCTAAAATTGAAACGAAATGTTACAGTTGTTTGCCGCATAGCTTTTCCGATATCCACTTATGCGTGTTTGTTTGAGTTTTTGGTTAACGTTGAGATAGGCCGAACGAGAGGACTATGCCAACGAAGCATCCCGATACCCTATGTAGTTTTGGATTGTTGGTACCACCACTCTGGATATGCAAAATGAATACACACGCGCTGATCCGAGTACCTTCTTTGCAATAAGAAAAAAATCAATTGGGTAGATGAATATTTGGTGAGCTCATTCTATATTGCGCTATCTATTAAACATGAAAATTGGTCTGCGTAGTTGATTGATTGACACGAAATCAAATATGCTCCCACTCAGATAGACAAACGATACAATCAACTCAGAAATGAGACTATCCTATCTAGCTGAAAATCGATTCAAATATTAGCTACAGTATGTGTCACCACAGATTTCCTTCCGACCGAAGATCGGAAACAGCTTCATTCAAGAAGCATTCAATACGTTGAGACATGTCATTCAATCCCTTGTGCCCACTCGGATGCCTAAATGATGAGGTTTGTACATTGTTTTAAAATTCCCTTGGGTTTAATTCATTTCGCTCGTTTCGACTCCCTGCTCCATGTCGGATCGGGTTTCGGTTCAGCAAATCATCCGATTTGCTAATGATTATTTCTGACCGGTCCGTATTCGAATGATTTCCATCTTTTACTTGGGGTGGGGGTGCCTGAAGCAATAGGGTGCAGCTTTATCTTAGAGCTTTGTTGAAACAGACATCTCTTTATTAGGTTGGGTTGCGTCAATTGAGTATTCGTGAATACCTTTAATCAACTGGTTTCCAACCAGTTATAAATCAATCGGCATAGTAGGTTCCCCTTAACACTAAAACTCGGTATTTTTTTTCTGGAAGCGCGAGTATAAATGTCTACCAAAGTTAATCATTTTCAGGACCTGACATCAAGACTTTTATGTGTTTTCGTCAGATCAGCAAAATCAATATCTAATATTAGTATTGAAGACGCGAAATAAATTTACAGTAATAAGACGCACCCTAGTGTGACAGAGTATTCCTTTGTTGAACCACCTTTTATCCGAAAGTCTCCGCCTTCCACCATCACCTCGAAAGCCGTTCAAAGGAATCACTGTGGGCGGATGGATGTACAACAGCTGCAAGCTTCTCGTTGTAGTTATTGGACGCAAAAGGCGATCCGTTCAATCGAAAGAAAACAAGTTCAATACTTGAGATTCCTTTCAGCAACAACGATTTGCAGAGTTGAATATGATGCTGCTGTCTGCTGTCTCTACAGCATCATCATCATCATCATCATCGGTTTGGTCTGGCTAGTTGCCGTTGGTGGTGTATTGCGCTTAGTGAGTGTCGTTGAAATGAGGAAATGGAAGCTTCAACAAACAAGCAACTTGTTTCCGGTATCAAACTATATGGCGTATTGTCTGTCGACACAGGAATAGTTTTCTATTCTTGAAATGATGACTTCCTGGAGAGGTCTCGGGCAACAAAGTAAATAACTTTCTGGTGAAAACGGAGAGAAAGCCGGCCCAAGCTAGGAGAGGAGTTTTCTTTGGATTTTTCCCTATTGTGGAAGAAATAATTTTGAATACCGTTTTCTTGTTGTTTGCAGTTTTTGGGGTGTAGTTAATTCTACCAGAAAAGCCACATCTCTGCAATTAATAACCCATCGGTTACAATGACCAGAAAATGACATGCTGAATATGTTTTTCATGTTATTTGTTTTGCAATTTTCTTCGCCTAACTTTTAAAAAAGGTGTATGAAAATAAAATATAATTTTCATTTTCAAAAAAGTTAGCTCAAAAATGGTTTGTTAGATTGAGATGATGTCTTCAAAAATGTTTGAGGGTATTTGATGGACTTACACTGAGAGTAATTGTCAACGTGAATCTATGTAAGATCGCTTTTAATTTCAAATTTTCCAAAGCTTTACCCTCCGATTTGTTTTATTTTGTTCTGTAGAAAGCTGACCTCCAGCCTCGAAATTTAACAAGTAGTCCACGATGGTCAAATGCTTTCATAACTATAGAATCGATTGAGTGGGCACTAAATAGCACTAAATGCTTCTTTCAAATCTCCGGGAGCTGATGGTATATATCCTATTTTGCTTCATAAGGGATATGTGTTTGAAAAAAACACTTGTTTGCTGTTGTGCAACAGAATAGATTCCCATTTCCTGGCGGAATATTACTGTAAAGTTTATGCTGAAAGTGGGTCGTATGTCAAACAGGGGATAGACAAAATGATCGGGACAGGCAAAATTTTCACTTTTCTGAAAAATGTTCAACTAGCTGTAACTTTTCGAAAAGTGCATCAAACATTCTGTTTTTTTTTACTGTAAGTTCATCAACTAGTTGTGTATCAGTGTTCCAATTTTGGAGAAAATCGGGCCATTCTCCACGGAGTGATAAAGATTCTGAAGATACTGGGAGCAGCGACGCCAGTAGTAAAACTCTTTTTCGTAAAAAAAAAACTCTGTAGCAATCTCTAGAGGAGTTTGTGCATATATCTCATAAGGTACTCCAGGATGAATCCCAGGAGAAAAATCTTAAGAGACTCCTAGATACATCTCGAGAGGGATTCCCGGCGTAATCTCTGGAAAATTTTCGTAGGATTTCCCGGAAGGATCTCTTTCTGGAGGAATTTCTAAAGGAATTTCCGGAAGGATCCCTGGCTAAGCCTTGGAAATATTCCGAGAAAAATCCTTGGTGGGATTCTCAGAGAAATCCTTGGAAAAAAAATCTAAAAATAACTCCTGGGTAAATCTCTGGTGGTTTTTCGGGAACAAACTTTGGTGGAATTCTTCCCCGAAAAACTATTTCAGAAGTTCTTAAAGGAATTCTCAAAGAAACTCGTAGTGAAGCCTCTAGAGGGCATCTGAGAAAATGTCTGGAAATATTACTGGTAGAATCCCTATTCCTATACTCTGAATTTCTTGGAAAAATCCCTGGATGAATAATTCTTTGATAAGACTTGGTAGTACAATAAGATAAGACTTGGTATGGTACAATTAGAAATCCCAGGTGATATTCAATCGAAAATACTGCCCATATATCTGAAGCAATCCCTAAAGAAATTCTTGAATAAAACATACTCAAAAAAATCCTTCGTGGAATTTCTAAGGAAACTCTCGATGAATTTATTAAATCCCTTGGAAATTCCTGAATTGATTCCTAGACGATTCCCTGAACCCCGACGAATCCCGAATCTCTGAAGGAATCCCCGAAGAAATCCTTAGAGGAATTTCTGGATATTCATGGATTATTCTCTGGTGGAATTTTTGGAGCAGGTACATGCACATGAGAATCAGCATATACGACCGCACAATTAGTAGATTCTACTCCGTGATTGACCAGCATATTCGGAATTGCACAAAGAATCAATAGATGACAATGATACATATTGCCCATATTACTGGCATTTTACCAGATTTGCTGATGTGTCTGAAACGTACTGGAAAAACTTGTATGGCCCACATAACCATAGATGTAAAGGCCTTGGTATTAAGTATGACCACGCTGAGGCTGACGGATTCGAATCCCCGTTGGGTCAGGATATTTTCGTATGAAAATCTTCTTGACTTCCTTGGATACAGAGTACCTTCATGCCTGCCACATGATAGACACGTGCAAAATAGTCATTGGCAGAGGAAGGTCTCAGTTAATAACCATGGAAGTGCTGATAGAACACTAATTTGACAAACAGGCTTTGACCCAGTGAGGACGCTACGCCAAGAAGAAGAAATATGTCCACCACTGCATATAGACTGCCCTATAGCCATCCTTTAAACTTTGTGCCCTTAATATTTTTGCACATCGCTCGGCCTATCAAGCAGGACCTAGAAAAAGCGCCAGGATGAATCAAATGTAAAACGTTTCTCCCTGATGGAGCTTGTTCACAGACAACACCTTTTCAAGCGACCATCCTTTGTTCCAGGCGCCCCAGGGGTTGAACATCCATCCGTGGATCGGAATTTATCCGTTCAGAAAAACAATTTATTGAAAACACATTTATTGTCGCTGATTGGATTTCATGCAACAACTAAATATTTTACGCATTTTTCTCTCCATTTATGTAGGTATGTGTACACACATCGTCGTCATCCATCCAGCCAGCCCATTCATTCGGGCAATCTGCCCCGGGGTGAAAATCCTATTCACAAACCTGCGAACAAAAAGTCTACAACAGAAACCCACTGCCCATCATATCATCGGTGTAGTCCTCGATTCGCATCTACGAGGCGTGCGGTACGCCCGTTCGTTGGAAAAATCTACCCATGTGGATGATGACGGGGCGATGATATGATGAATCTGGTTGACGGCCTTTCAGCGAAAAAATAAAGGCGAATCCGGGGGAAAATTTAGGGAATGTGGTTCAAAATGCTGAGCTCTAAACAGAGCCGCGAGGCCTTAGTAGGAAATTGCTGTGGTTTTCCATTAATGTGAGTGGGATTTTTGAAGAGTTCCTTCATTGTTTGCCAAAAATACTCCCGAACTACCATTACGAGCCTTTGCACCATCTTCCTCACGATTCTGAGGAAAAAAAATGTGCCTTTTTATTTTGCAATAACCCTCGAAACAATAACACCGGCTTCGCTTGGTAGGGTAGCTGCAGTAGCAGAACAACAGAAGCAGCTGAAAATTCCTCCACGAGGAGGTGGGAACCTACCTACCTACCTTGCTGCCAACGGATTCCCGCATGAGGAAGGGTGTTTCATCGGTTATCATTTCCATAAAATCGATCAATCCCGGGCAGAGTAGACGGAGCGTTTTGGCGTCGATGCTGGGGTCGATTGTGCGAGGATAAGCTCTCGCCAGTCGTTGATTTCGGTAGATACCGACCCGAAGCAGTACAACTATGGAAGTTAAATTCAATTGGTGCAATTTGCGAGAAACTGTTACTTTTGTTGTTAGTTAGAAGGTATAATATTTTCAATTCACTGTTTGTTTTAGATATTCATATAGAAACAAGAATGTTGTTAAGTTTCTCCAACGCATAAAACTATCTACATTATGCTACACATAAAAATGTATTTCTGCCTGTCGGTCTGGCTGTAAAATGGTGAGTCGACAAGGAACGTCCAACATAGCTGTGATTTTAATAAGTTCTTACCTTATGTGATCATGGTTCCACGGGTCAATCGATGACAAAGGCTGCCAGCTAAGAGTTTTGTGCTTAGCTGGTAGTGTAGCCTGGGCAATGTTGTCCTTCTGATTTCAGCTAGATTGAGGAGGTACGACCCGAGCGTCTGTTCACCAAGGAGGTGCGGCTCAAACAACGTCTGACAGGAAGCTAAGGTGGTAGCCCCATCATGGTGGATTGTGGATAGGGGACCTGAGATCAACAACCTACTGCTCCCGAAACCCAAAAACCGTTATAGAAACCGAAAATAAAAGATTACGACCTGATTCAACGGCAACGACTTTTAGCGCGAAACAACGGTAAAAAATTGGAACTTGAAATGTATTCACCAGCAGGGTATACTGGCACAACTAGCCAATAAGGCAGGCCGTATAAGGCATACGAAAAATATTTTTAGTGTAGATCTGAACGACGTCCGTTGGCCGAACTTTTGAAAATACAGATTGGAGTGGGGTCAAATTCTGCTATACTCTGCCTACGCTTTTTGATTGGTTCCTATTAAGTTTTATTTTTCTTTACTAAAGTTCCCGCTGTGGATTCCTTCAAGAGCTCCCTCTGTCGATTCCTGCTGTATTTATCTCTGGAGATTTCTCCCAGAATTTCTTAAATTACCCCTGAGGGTTCTATAAGAAGTTACCTCTGGAATTCTATAGAAGTTTATTCGAGGAATTCCTCCAGGAGTTACTTTTAGGGATTTCTTCAGGAGATTCCTCCAAGAGTTCTGTATGGGTACTCTTTCAGAAGTTTCTACCTCTACTAATAATGTTGATGGAAGTTCCTACCGGGAAATTATCCAGGAGGACCCTTTGGGATTCCTCTAGAAGTTCCATCCTGGAATTCCTTCTGGGGTTTTCAATGAAAGTGCCTTCTGAGAGTTCTCGCAGAAGATGCTTGTGGAGCTTTCTCCAGAAGTTTCCTCTGGGAAATCTCCCAGAAGTTTCCTCTGAAGATTTCAATGGAAGTTTCTGCAGCCTTGATAAGATGTTAATTTTAGGAGATACCTCTAGGGATTTCAATGAAGTGTCTGTAGGGATATTTTTTCAGGTTTCTCCAGGAGATCCCATTAAGGCGAAACTGGACGCATTTCTTCATTTTTTTGGTTTTTTTTATTAACGAAGTAATATTTTCAAAATCGGTTTTCATACACATGAAGAGGTGGTGGAAAATGTTTTTTTTTTGTTTTTGTCGAAACCATTTTCGAATAACATTTCGAAAAAAATGGTTTCTGCAGAAACGAAAAACATTTTCCACCCGGAAAAAAAATCAGGAGATATCTTAATCCTTCCTAAATATACATGTGTACAGTATTTCCCATAAAAAATACGAAAGTTTTCGAAGACATTGTTCACCTGCTCCAATCAATAAACCATGGATTTATCTATTGGATTATATAGTCGAGACACTATTTTTACAATGACATAAAAACATTTAGTGATTTCAATCATAAACTTTTGAAAAAATAATGTTGAACATAAAAATGTAAAAAACTCCTATGCGTCAGAGGCCATTTTTGAAGGTAATTTCGTAAAATTGCTCTCAGTCACATTCAATTAAATGTGACTTGCTGTTCCTACACTTTCATAGCTTTCATAGACAAGGTATTTAGGCGTCCGTTGATAATTTGGACAGGTTAGAAAATTTACTGTCTTTTAAATTATGGGACATTTACTGAAAATTTTAGTGTACGACAAATAAAAGTTTTCAGAAAATAATATGTACGATGCATCAAACTGTTTTTAAGTATTACGTATGTGTGTCTATTACAAACGTAGGTTTATGAGCCTTCATTACACAATGGTCGAAAAAAAATAAAGTTCGGCCAAAATTCTTTTTATGTGTTTAATCGATATTATAGGTGTTCTAGATATGTTATATAGTACTTTTAGTGTTTTAAAAGGGGTATTTAAAAATAACGTAACTTCGATAATTTCAAAAAACTGTATAAGTCAGTAAACCCCACATTTTTTGCGTTTTTTGGTGAGAAATTCAATTTGAATCCAATTAAATGATTAACTTTCGATCAAATTGAATCATGTTTATTCAGAACGTGTAAAAAATGTGGAAAGATTAATTTTAATCCAGTCCATAACGGGAAAATAACATAAAATACATGAAAAACATCACTTTTTTTTAAAAAGCTCTAATTTAAAAACCTGCAAATTTCTGCAAAATATTTAAACGTTTTTATACAGTCCTAAGCATGATGTTTAAGATGTACTATTCGAAATTGCGGCGACACGTGACGACACGAACCATTTTTTTAACTTCAAAATTACCAAAATTCCCTGGGTACAATATATAAAACCTTGAACAATTGTGTGACATTTTAATTTTGTGCCATACGTGCATTCAAACTGTCCAACACAAAGCTTTCATATGCTTTATAACATAAAGCATTCCTTTCACAAAACAGGGATGGCATGTGACGCAGAAACTGTGCCCATTTACGCTCATCTTTCACTGAACTTCTCAGGTACATTTACCTTACAAAAGAGAAAGAGAAAAAACGCACAATAAAATGTACATAATTTCTCTCACGCAGAGTTTTTGTGCGGGTGATTAGAGTGCTGCGTGAGAGCAATGAGAGCCCGCAAGTCATAATCCCAGTGCGCAATTTCTGCGCGCACGCAGAAAAAAACAACTCAGTGCAGACGCAGTGTGTTCCAAGGGGTCAGTGTTGTTTGAGCATTTGGTGAACCGAAAGCATGCAAATGAGTCTAAAACCCGCTAAGGGGTACCAAAAATCCTGTGATATCAGAGACAAGCAGACGTCCTAAGCTGGTCAAGGACTTACAGTTGATGGATATTTTGGTTCCAAATTCCACCAAAAGGCGGTGCTAGTGAGCTAACAAATTTTGTTTTTCATATATATCAGGAAATTTTGCAAAAAAAATGCAACTAGCGCCGCCTAGCTGCAAAAACTCAAACCAAATTATTCTGAAAGCCCTTGATCTACCAAACAATTTTGCCGAAGACACCATCTTTCTAAAGAATCAGAATGCTGAGATATGTGATTTGTAAAATGTGTGCGCCATCTAGCGCCGCCTAATGGTGAAATCGCGAATCATACGGCCCATATTCTGAAAGCCCTTGACCAGCTGAACAACTTTGCCGAAGAAATCAACTCTCTAAGTAATCAGGATCCTGAGATATATGGGATGGAATTTTTTTCAGTGTCGCATCTGCTTGTCTAAGATATCACATAAATCACAGACAAGAAGATGTGACACTAACGAAATTTCAATCTCATATATCTCATGATTTTGATTACTTAATAGAGAGTTGATGTCTTCGGCAAAGTTGTTTGGCTGGTCAAGAACTAATCGATAATAAGACTTAAGATTCAAAATTCCACCGCTAGGTGGCGCTAGAGAGTAATCAAATTTTAAATATCGCATATCTCAGCATCCTCATTTTGTAGAAAGATGGTGTCCTCGGCAATATTGTTTGGTAGATCAAGGGCTTTCAGAATAATTACCGTTTGGTTCAAGTTTCTGCAGCTAGGCGGCGCTAGCTGCAATTTTTTGCAAATTTTCCTGACATATATGAAAACAAAAATTTGTTAGCTCACTACACCGCCTATCGGTGGGATTTTGAATCTTAAGTCTTATTATCGGTTAGTCCTTGACCAGCCAAACAACTTTGCCGAAGACTATCAGGATCATGAGATATATGAGATTGAAATTTCGTTAGTGTCACATCTACTTGTCTGTACACTTGTCGTGCAATGGAAGCACGACTGAGTGCGCTCGCAACACGAATTTTTGTGTGCACATTTCCTGCGCGCACAAAATGTGCACGCAGAAACTGAAAATACATGTTTGTTTTAACATTTGTTTGAGCACTCATTTTGAGTGTGCCGCGATGGATGCCAGTGAGTGACCGGCTGGTTTGTGTGTAAAAAAAGTTGCGTAGTTCACCCTCGCTCTCGTTGAAAGTCATGTGTAGAGTGTATGTTTTCTCTTCGCACGTTTTGCACTGAGGAGCATGTCATCTCTGTCACAAAATATTAATATTTTACTTTTTTCGAATGGTCCATTTTTCAATGGACGCTCCTCTGTATGGAGCTCGACCAATGTGCACTAGCAATAAATTGTTTTTTTTTTTTTTCAAACCGTTTGAAGTTATTAGCTGATCTGTCTTTTATGTACATGGCTTGAAATATGCCACTTTTTATTTTTTGGATCCTAAGCAACTGATATTGTTTTCAAACAGTTTTCTAAACATGGGCGTTTTTAAGAGTACATATTTCGGCGTGATTTCCATGTGTTTAAAAGTTTTCACCCAAATTCGTTAAGCCCTAAAAATTTCAGGAAAAATTGGTTTATTTTAGAAATTGTGGGCAATTATGAGGCATCACATATACGTAACCAATCAATATTTTCAATATCAAATTTGAGATATCCTGTATTCTACCCACCTCCTCATTGTAGCCATATCTAAAAAGGATGGATTCATTGTCAACATAGCATCAAAAATTATTAGAAAACGAAAAAAAATGCATTTTTTATGGGACATACTGTCGATTTTGAAAATATTGCTTCCTCCCGGAACTGCTAGAAGAGTCTCCAAAGGGAACTCTTGGAAGAACTGCAAGATAAAACTCCTGTAGGTAGCTTCAGAGGGAATTTCGGAAAGAATCCCCAGAGACAAATCCTGGATGAACCCATGAAAGAGATGAATATTCATTCAGAAATTCTTCTATTGATATTACTTCTCAGTATCTCAACAGGGGTATTCTTTCAAGAGTATTCTCTACGGATTTCAATGGAAGTTCCTACAGGATTTCTTTTTTCAGCATTTTCTTTGGGGATTCCTATTGGAGTTCCGTCTTGGGGTTCCAGTAAAAAACTCTCTGGGAATTTCTCCAAAAGGTTCCTTTTGGTATTCCTCCAGGATTTACTTTTCAGTTTTTCAATTGATATACCTTCAGGGGATTTTTCTAAAAGTTGCCTCCTGGGGAGATTTCGTTTTTCCTCAAATCACGGACACGTTCAATGCTTCCACTTGTGAGCTAAGTCTATTTTATTAAAAATTGTTACATGCGTATTGAGGTGGCCCACACTTATATGAAAAACAAAAATTTCAAAAAATGCCAAGTCTTACCTCCTAAATCAGTTGTTTTGGAATCCTAGAAGTTATGTTCAAAATTTGAGCAAAATCGGTTGAGCCTAAGGGGGCGCTCAAAACGCTTGAAGTTTGTATGGGAAAACTTGGCCAAATGTATGCAGAAATTTAAAGTTTTCGAATTTTGCCGCTAGGTGACGCTGTAAGCGTTCAACAATCGAACCCTTTGGTATTTTTGTAGGTGACTATATGCCAAACAACTGTGTCGAAGACCGCAAAGTGATCCAACGTCTGTGACAAAAGTTATACCCTAGGTAAAGTGAGGATTAACTTTATTGATGTTTTTCCAATACATGTAAAGGAATAATATCAATACAGGTCGGACTCGATTATCCGGGGGTTCAATTAACCGGGGGCCCGATTTTCCGGGGCTCGATTATCCGGAAAAAATGGCTCGATTATCCGGGGAAAACTTTGTTTTTGCTTTGTTTACAAATTTTTAGATTACAGTATGTCAAAAAATGTGATAAACATCAAATACAACACCTGTAAATAAGATTTAGCCTATTTGAACATTGTTTTTATTTTTCACATTTTCCTGCTAAAATTTCATTTTCAAAAAAACCTGCTTGTTATAATACCAGACGTTAAGTTTAAGCACTACAACGTCATGTATATTAGCTTTTATGTTTAAGGTACAGTTTTTGATTGAAGAACATCAAAAATAAAAAAAAAAAGAAGCATGGCTCGATAATCCGGGTGATTCGATTATCCGGGGTGAAATAATTTTGAGGTCACCCGGATAATCGAGTCCGACCTGTAATGAAATTTCAATACTTTGCCTCACTTTGCCTTGGGTATAACTTTTTTCACAGCCGTCAGATCACTTCGCGGTCTTCGACAAAGTTCTTTGGCATATAGTCACCTACAATAATACCAAAGGGTTTGATTATTGAACGCTTACAGCGCCACCTAGCGGCAAAATTCGAAAACTTAAAATTCCTCCACACATTTGGCAAACTTTTCCCATGCAAACTTCAAGCGTTTTGAGCGCCCCCTTAGGCTCAACCGATTTTTTTGGGGGGTGGGAGGATAAAAATAAAAAAGCATTTAATTTGAAAAAAAAATAAAAAAAACTCTTCGGATTTGTTAATGAATTTTAGCAAGGCCCGATATTTTGATAAATATTTTCTATCTGCCCCCTCAAAATACAAAATCCTGCAGAAAAGTTTTGAAGGGGGGGGGGGGGGGACAAAAAGTCAAAAACAAACTTATATCCACCTTAAACTGTTGATTAAAATGGTAAATCCCCCTAAAATAAAAAAAAATTAAAACTTTTAAACTTATCAAGATACAAAATAGTGATGTCTTCACAAGAGTTGTAGTGCCACAAAAGTTCAGCCTATTGGACGCAGTGGCTTAATTTCCCCAACAGGGGAGGAAAAAAAAATAAAAATAAAAATAAAAAAAGATACGCTACATTTTTATTACCGACAGCCGATTGAAAAAGGATTTTTCTCAATAACTTTTTTAAATTTGATCTTACAATTCTATTCTCCGTACTTTAATTGTTTATTTTTTTTTGGCTTTCTAAGAGAGACAACTCCTTGTACTTTCAATTGCAAATTCCAACTATGCGTTTCAGCTATATTATTCTTGAAGTAATTATAATGCAATATTTCGCAAAAAATATTAAATATCTCGAACATTGTAGAACATGAACAATTGGAGAATCAAAACTTTAAAAGTTATTGAAAAAAATCAAAGGGACTGTCGATAATAAAAACGTAACATATTTCCTGACGCCCACGTGGTTCAAATATTCAAATTTAAAACAGTAACGGTAATTACTATCACCACTCTAAAAGCAATGATTTTTGTGCATATTTTGGTTAAATAACATTCAATAATCATAAACGTCATGAAAACCCAACTTCTTTAAACAAAAAGAGTAGTGATAGACTACTAGATCAAAGTGTACTGGAGTACATAAGACTTTGGTAGTAAATCCGTTCCCCTCAACGCAGGCAGTGATTCAAGTTCATCGTAATCGAGCGAGCAATCATGTAGAACAAGACCTCTCCGACAACCCGACAACGAACGCACCGGCGGGAAAAGGGATATTAATATTAACCCCTCCAGCATCTGTTTCATCCAGACTGCTTCTGGATGCGCTTTGCCTGAGTCCTAGACGAGAAGGAGTTTAGATGGTAAAGCAAGTGAACGAATGGAATCGAAATAATAAAAATCGGTATACCGTGTACCCTCGTTGATTTGAACGCCACCTCGTGCAAATCAACGGGGTTCATTTTTATTTCGAACTTCGTTTGATCCTCTCTAGGTCAGAAGAATGCGAATGTAATAACTCTTTTTGTATTTTTGTTTTGAATCTGCCTTTGCGTTTGGAAACTCGTTGTCTTTCAAACAAACGGAGTGACACGGTACCCCTTTTCCTTTTTCTGATGGGCAAACGCTGACTGCCCTTCAGAAGAGGGACGGCCGAAGGGAATGACTGGCGAGTTCGTTTGTGTATTTATTTGGTCGAAATTAAACTGTCCATAATTTATGAACCGGAGCAACGACCTATCAAAGTGCTGCGTGGCTTGTAAACCTATCGACTTTCCATAAATATCTGATGATGCTGGGATTCTATTGATCGGTGTTGACGATTGAAGACACAGTTTACAACCGTTTATCTAGAGGAAAAACAAAACACCTTTTATGCATTAGGGTAGTTAACTGAATCAAAATTAACATCTCTGGAAACATTCAGTCGTTAAACATCAGATAAAATTGTAAGAAACATGATCACGTTTATTCTACACACAAAGTAGGATGAACAGGACGACAGCTCTCGCTTTTTTTCACCGACCGTGAGCTCGTTTCCGGTTGTTCAAGTTGGTCCACTTAGTCTCGCTCCGGCGATGCTGGGGAAGAGGACATGAGAAAGAATCAGGTAAATCAGAAACAACCGACGACACATCCGAGTACGTAGAGTGCCATACATATATGACGATGGGGTGACCGCCGAGTACTCAACCTACTTACGCGAACATACACATTAGGGTAGCCCACACTTATATGAAAAACAAAAATTTCGAAAAATGCCAAGTCTTACCTCCTCAATCAGTTGTTTTGGACTCCCAGAAGCTACGTTCAAAATTTGAGCAAAATCGGTTGAGCCTAAGGGGGCGCTCAAAACGCTTGAAGTTTGTATGGAAAAACTTGGCCAAATGTATGCAGAAATTTTAAATTTTCGAGTTTTGCCGCTAGGTGGCGCTGTAAGCGATCAATAATCAAACCCTTTGGTATTATTGTAGGTGACTATATGCCAAACAACTTTGTCAAAGACCGCAAAGTGATCCAACGTCTGTGAAAAAAGTTATACCCTAGGAAAAGTGAGGATAAACTTTATTGTTATTTTTCCAATACATGTAAAGGAATAATATCAATAATGAAATCTCAATACTTTACCTCACTTTGCCTAGTGTATAACTTTTTTCACAGCCGTCGGATCACTTCGCGGTCTTCGACAAAGTTCTCTGGCATATAGTCACCTACAATAATACCAAAGGGTTTGATTATTGAACGCTTACAGCGCCACCTAGCGGCAAAATTCGAAAACTTAAGATTTCTGCATACATTTGGCCAAGTTTTCCCATACAAACTTCAAGCGTTTTGAGCGCCCCCTTAGGCTCAACCGATTTTGCTCAAATTTTGAACGTAGCTTCTGGGAGTCCAAAACAACTGATTGAGGGGGTAAGACTTGGCATTTTTCGAAATTTTAGTTTTTCATATAAGTGTGGGCCACCTTAATACACATGCTCAAAAAACATAGACCGATGCAATAATTTCGAAATTCACCTGATTTTAAATTCAAATTTCAGGAATTAAGTTTAAATAGGGTGGTTTTGGCTTTATGATTTATAAGAATGATCTATAATACAACAATAGTACTCCACAATACTCGGTTTGTGGTTGCCGTTCTTCATCCTCGGTCACGTCCAATGCTCGCCAAGGCACGCTCCAGCTGGTCTGCTCATCGTGCTCTCTGCGTCCCACGTCTTCTTGTGCTAAATGGATCAGTTGCAAACACCAACTTATCAGGGTTATTATCCGACATTCTTGCTACATGCCCTGCCCACCATATTCTTCCGACTAGGACCATCTTCTGGATACTGGGTTCGCCCAGAAGTGCAGCGAGCTCATGGTATATCTTTCTCCGTCACACACCATTCTCCTGCACACCGCCAAAGATCGCCCTTAGCACGTGTCGCTCGAAAACTCCAAGTGCTTGCAGGTTCTTCTCGAACATAGTGGATGTCTAGTGTTCGTGAAGAACCAACGGTCTTATCAGCGTCTTGTACATGGTGCATTACGTGCGTGGGTGAATCTTTTTAGACCGCAGCTTCTTCTGGAGCCCGTAGTACGACATTGTTGTCAGCCGTCAGTAAGGATCCGAGGTAGACGAATTCCTCCACCACCTGGAAGATATCCCTGTCTATCGTGACATTACTACCTAGGCGGACCTGGTCGTGTTCGGTTCCGCCTACCAGCATATACTTTGTTTTTGACGCATTCACCACCAGTCCGACCATTGCTGCTTCGCGTTTCAGGCGGGTGTACAGTTCTGCCATCGTTCCAAATATTCTGGCGATAATGTCCATATCGTAAAGCAAACAAACAGGCCGGATTTTATGAAAACCGTACCGCGACTGTTGAACCCGTCTCGTTGCATTACACCTTCCAGAGTGATGTTGAAGAGTAGGCATGAGAGTCCGTCACCTTGAATTGATTTTCCGTACGGTGGAGATATGGTCCGTTGTCGACCGACCGTCAATGGAGCCGGCTTGATAACTTCCCTCGTACTTGTGGGACTTCGGCTGATGGTTCTCGGCGAGAATCGCCCAGCGCAGCGACCCAACACACTGCAGTGCGTCCGGCGTGGTCGAACGCTGATCGAAGAAAGAGGAAGAGTCGTGGCCTGCTATGATCTCGCCAGCAGCTGTCAAGCGATAGGACAAGCGTTACCCCAGGAGGGAAATGTGCGTGCGTTATCCATTGTCTATTGACATGTTGAGGGGCAAGACTCTAAACACACTGAGAAATACTCATTGTCAGACTCATACCTCACATTCCCCTTCTTCCCTCAACAAAAACAAGAAAAAAAATGCTCTTACCGAGGGATTTAACAAGAATATTATTGGTTTCTAATTGAATATTTTTACTACTTCGCTGATTTACATAACGTATTCTTCCAGCAAAGGCATACGTGGTACAGGACATTTTTAAATTCCACATTAACACAGTAATAAATCTGTCAACATTAACTTACATCACATTCATTGCCAATAAAATGCTTTATTTCCATGATAACCCGAGCAGGAGAAAATAGCTGAAGAATACCAAACTCAAGTATGGAAAACCGAATACCTACAACCTGAATGAGGTATTAAGTAGCCCTGCATAAGAGGTAAAATACCTTAAATAATAACTGGTGTGTATTCTGCACATAACACGTGAATAATGACATCAGGTATGGCAATATCTAAATAATAATCGACGATTTTTCCATACAAATAGTGATTTTTCCATAACTAAATAATACCTCAAACAGTCCTCAACACCAAACCAATAACTCGTTGAGGTGTTTTCTAAATACCTACACAATACCAAAAATAGTTATTTTTAATACCAGGCTAACCGACCAATACCTCATCTTGGTATGATACCCGACTTTGGTATGCTGCAGTTATGTGGCAGTTATTCGTTCCTGCTCGGGAATAATCCACTTACACAAGTAACGGGTAGCACAGCTCTAAAATACGCAACCAACCAAATATGAATTAACCAGGGCTATAAATCATCCTACTTTGTGCTTAGTTGAAAAATGAAAAAAAGGCAATTGCACACTGTTATAGTTAACAAACATGACTAAGCCACTAGGCCGTTATATGGAATAGAATCGATTATTCGTTTCTTACTAATAGCTGAACGTTCCGTTCAGTTCAAATTCAATTTGGATAACCATTACTTTGATTCTTTTTCTCTCGTACACCGATACTGCAAGCTTATTCCCGAAAAATAAAAAAAAATGCTTTCAGCTTGACCACTCGGTCTTGCAAATTGAGCACTGACATCCTTAATGTGGGCTAAATTTTAAGGAATGTCTACCAATTTTTTATATTTTCCCAGAACACCAATTAATTTGATGGTTTTCCTTATTTTTATTATTCCAAAATGAAGTCAACACAAAAAACGGCCTTCGGAGTACGAAAAAAAACACATAACGATCTTTAAGGTGTGACTTCCGGTTCTTCAAAATACGATTTTCTCCCAGACGCATCCCTCATTCTCATTCTAATACTCTTACCGAAAGGATCGCGTTTCGCAACTCGACCGAACCCAGGAAAAGTTTAATTTTCACGCGTTTAGAAAAATCAGACCACCCATCCGATCCTCGGGATGAGTCCTCCTTTTTGGTGTCGAAGAACAATTCAATTCAACGGTCTTCAAGACACATCTCTCGATTCCTCAAATATCCTCACATTCAAATGTGATGGCCTTCAAGGCGCATCTTTTTGCTCCGCAAATTATACACATTGCAATACGCTGGCCTTCGAGGCGCGTCTCTCTTTTCCTTCTCGACGGCCTTCGAGGCGCGTCCTTTTTTCCATTCTCGACGGCCTTCGAGGCGCGTCCTTTTTTCCATTCTCGACGGCCTCCGAGGCACGTCCCTTTTTCCATTCTCGACGGCCTTCGAGGCGCGTCCCTCTTTTTCTTCTCGACGGCCTTCGAGGCGCGTCCCTCTTTTCCTTCTCGACGGCCTTCGAGGCGCGTCCCTTTTTCCATACTCGACGGCCTTCGAGGCGCGTCCCTCTTTTCCTTCTCGACGGCCTTCGAGGCGCGTCTCTATTTTCATTCTCGACGGCCTTCGAGGCGCGTCCCTTTTTCCATTCTCGACGGCCTTCGAGGCGCGTCCCTCTTTTTCTTCTCGACGGCCTTCGAGGCGCGTCCCTCTTTTCCTTCTCGACGGCCTTCGAGGCGCGTCCCTTTTTCCATACTCGACGGCCTTCGAGGCGCGTCCCTCTTTTCCTTCTCGACGGCCTTCGAGGCGCGTCTCTATTTTCATTCTCGACGGCCTTCGAGGCGCGTCCCTTTTTCCATTTTCGACGGCCTTCGAGGCGCGTCTTTTGATTAGAAGAATCGAACATCACCAATACGACGGTCTTCGAGACGTCTCCTGTTTTTGCATTTAGGTAAAACCAGGCCATCCAGACGGTCCTCGGGATACGTATTTTACATATTCTTACCAACCATTGAACGAGAAAAAAACTCATGACTTTCGCACTTTTCACACTTTTCATTTTGTACACAACACTGCACTCTCCAAGATTTTCACTTACCTGGCTGAGCGATTCTCACCTGTTTGAAATTTATT
The DNA here is from genome assembly GCF_035046485.1 of Aedes albopictus. Taxonomy (NCBI): domain Eukaryota; kingdom Metazoa; phylum Arthropoda; class Insecta; order Diptera; family Culicidae; genus Aedes; species Aedes albopictus. Next base: position 238,379,268 of record NC_085136.1, on the reverse strand, counting down.
GCCAAAATCGCAATAAAGCCTGGCAGGAACGCCAATGTGGGACTTCGGCTGATGGTTCTCGGCGAGAATCGCCCAGCGCAGCGACCCAACACACTGCAGTGCGTCCGGCGTGGTCGAACGCTGATCGAAGAAAGAGGAAGAGTCGTGGCCTGCTATGATCTCGCCAGCAGCTGTCAAGCGATAGGACAAGCGTTACCCCAGGAGGGAAATGTGCGTGCGTTATCCATTGTCTATTGACATGTTGAGGGGCAAGACTCTAAACACACTGAGAAATACTCATTGTCAGACTCATACCTCACAGTACTCATTCGTAGCTCGCAGAGGCTAATGCCCTCAATTGGGTCTGTATTAATCGTTATCCCATCTTTATTGTGTACAAGTAAATGAGCCCCAGTTTAAAAAGGGAATCATAATTTGAACCGGTCTACCAATCCGTCAGCATCCCCATCGCACCCAGGCATCAGCAGGCTGCTGTGCAGGATGAAACTGCGTTGTCATGGGTATGGCGCCAGGTGTTATGCAAATACACCACCGGTACGTACTTTATTGCGCCAGACCCCGACCCACAGACGATACAGGCAAAAGGTCGCAAAAACGAAAACTCCACGTGCACATGCAGACATAGAACACCCGGAGAAATCTGGTCCCGTTCCACTCCGCACTCCATCTTACCGGAATCCGACCCAATGAAAATGTAAAATGTTTACAAATATGTCATGTTGCGTTGCGGGGCGGATGGTTCAAATTTCGCTACCGTCGTCGTCGTCCTTATCACCTCCGCAGCTGTGACGGCGACGACGACGATGAGTGGAGGTGAACTTTACATCTGTCGCTCTACCCCCATTGAGATAAAGTTTGGATTTAGCGGAGGTGGATAAATACGCTTCCCCATATTATTACCATGCCAATTTAAAGAGCGATGGATCCGGACTGGAAATCGTTTGACTCGTCGTTAATTTTCATATCATTTCCTGTTGTTGAGTGAAGCGCCATGCTCTTTGCCACCCACACCAACCAAGGATTTCAATTTTGCACTCTACGAAGGATGAAAACGGCAGACAGTCGAGTTTTCTTGACTTTGTATGTGGGAGGGTTGTGACGGCGACGACTGTATTTATGTACCGAGCATCATCGTTGTGCTTGTTGTCATGATGACGCCGAGGCAGGTAATGAATAAAATATTGCGAATATGAATATTTCCCTTCCTGGTACAACCTTACGAAATGCTACTACCTCCCTCGACGGCTTTCGGTGAAGGGGTGGGATATTTAATTTGCGAAATTTACTGAGAGAAGTTGCTAGTCCGCACCTTGGTTGGTTGTTGGCAATGTTCAAAGGGAAATGGATTATTTCCTGCGTTATTAGCAGGGGTAGGACCGTCAACTGATGATGTTAGATAAAACAGGTAAAGTGAAAAATTGGAAAACCTTTTTGCTCTTTTTGATATGACGATACGAATCGGACTTCTAGGAATTCTATCGGTTATCTGAAGAGATATCTTTACTATAATTGAACAACAGTATTCCGAAAGGGCGTAACTGTTTTTAAATACTGTACCTTCTTATGATGCTGTGATTCGTGTTTCATCTACGTCATGGTTTAGCATCCCAACTTGGGAAAAGTCCGCTTCTCATATTAGTGCTCTATGAACACTTTACAGTTACAACATAGCTAAGAACTTGAGGTGGTCAAAGACGCGATTGCTCGAGTGTTATTAATGGTATACAGAAAATCGTCTCAGCGTCAGTATACTACACATTGGGCAAGTTTGGCTGAGACATCGATTTTTGTGAATCGATTCGAATCGGACCAGCAGAATCGATTCACCGATTTAATCGAATGCTTTGAATCGATGATTTCACATCGATTCGATATTATAAAATTTTGCAAAACCATAAAATGATCCGTTTGCAGCACGGAGTACAAGTTGGAGTATTTGTCTATATAAATTTAATATCAAAAATTGAGATTGTTCATCGTACCGTCTCTGGAGGAATTCCTAGATGAATGCTTGGAGGAAATCCTAAGGAAATTCCTAAAAGTACTCCTGCAGGAACACCTGAAGGAAATCCTGAATTTCCTGGAAGACCCCCTGGAGAAATTCTTGGATGAACGCCTAGAGCATATTCTGGAAGAAATCTCGAAGAAATCCCTGGAAGAACTCCTGGAGAAATCCCTAGAGGAAAGCTGAGAGGAATATCTGGAGAAGAAACATCTTGAGGAATTCCTGGAGGAATCCTTAGTGAAATTTTCGGAGAAATTCTTGGAGGAACCTCTGGAGATTTTTTGGAAAAATCGCTGGAGGAATCCCTGGAGAAATTTTTGGAGGTACCTCAGGAGGAATGCCTGGAGGATCTTCTAGACAAATTCCTGGCGGAATCCCAAGTATAACTCCCCTAGAGGAAGAATTTATTGAAGATATCCCAGAATGAATCCCTGGAGGGATCTCTGAAGGAATTCTGGAAGGAACCCCTGGAGAAAATTCATAAGAAATTCCTAGAGGAATTCCCCGAGAACTATTTCTGGAGGAATCGTCGAAAAAAATTCTGAAGGAATGTCTGGAAGAATCCTAAGGGAAATCCCTGGAAAAATTTCTGAAGAAATTCCTGGAGGAGTTCCCAAGGGAATTCCTGGAGGAAACCCTGGAAGAAATCCCGGTGGAATCTTTGGAAACAGTGCATCAAATCAATTTCATGTTTTTCGATTCTTTTCGAACTTCAAAAAATCATAATTGCATTAACTTGTCAAAAGTTAATTCCTTCAGCACAAATTGAACACACAATATTTCTACAGGGACGTCTCCTAAAAGTGCTTCAGTAGTTCTTCAAGGAAATCATCCAGGGATTCAACTTGCAATGTATAAGTAGTATGGTGAAACGTTCAGGAAGAATTCCTGGAGGAATCTCTAGAGGAATTCCTTGAGGTATCTCGAGAGAAATTGTTAGAGGAATTCCCTGACGAATCCTAAGAACTTTTTTTCATGCGGGATTTCCCAGAAAAATCTCTGTAGGAATTTCTGGAGGAATCCCTTATGGAATTCTTGGATAAATCCCAGGAAGAATTTCTGAAGGAAACCAAGGATCAATTTCTGATGGAATTCTAGGAGGAGTTTCTGAAGAAATCCCAGAAGAAAGTACTGAAGAAATCGCGGAAATTCCAGAGGAAATCCTGAACGAATCCTTAAAAGAGTAATCAGAGGAACTTTTGGAGCAATTCCTGAAGCAGTACCTGAAGAAAGCCCAGGAGGAAGCTTGCAAGCAATCCCAATAGGAATTCTTAAAGGAATCTCTAAGTTCCTGGAGGAATTCTTAGATTAACTCCTGGAGAAGTTTATGGAAGAATCCCAGGAGGGTTTCTTGAAGGAATCCCAAGAAGAGCTCTCGGAGGCAGTTTCAAAATAATCCTGGAAGTTATTCCCTAAAGAATCATAAAAGGAATTCCCAGGAATCTTGGATAAATTTGTGAAGAAACCCCATGATGAATCCCGGAAGCAATCCCATGTGGAATTCCTTGGGGAATCTCACGAGAGCTTTCTTAGTGAATTCCTGGAAGAATTTTTGTAGGAATAGGATAAAAATTAAAAAAAAACATGTCTGCAGTAATTTTTGGACAAACTATTGACTTGGATGGACTCCTAATAGATTTTTTAATAAGTTGCTCGGTTCATTTTTTTTATAATCTTCAGTAAAATTTTCTGAAAGAATTTTCTTGAAGATATTCCTGCAGAATTGCATCGAATAATTCCAAATGGAATTATTGGAGTAATCTCCAGCGGGATTCTGGATGGAATATATGTAGAAATCCTTGAAGAAATCTCTGAAAGAATACCTGCAGAGGATCTCTAGAGAAATTCCTTTTTTATGTCTTTATTATCGAGACTTTCAGTCCAAGGCTGGTTCGTCTCCAGGAGAAATTCCTGAAGGAAACCTCGAAAACAACACTTGAACCATCACTGGAGGAACCTTTTAAGATATCCCAGGTTAAATTCCCGCAGAAATTTTTGGCGGAGTCCCTAGATGAATTCTTAAAGGAATCTCTAGAGGGATTCAAGATGGAATCACTGCAGCAAGCTATGGAAAAAAAATCTGGAGGAATTGCTCATAATCATATGGTTTCCAAAACTAGAAACTAATCTTAAACAGTCATTTTGATTCCTCAAATCGACCCCCCCCCCTCGGCCCCCACCAGAAGAAAATTCTTAACTACGCCAATGATTTTACGACTCTGTGTCAAACATTTATGTAACATTGAGACAATGCATTCTGAAGAAAAACGAAAGTTAATATTTTTGAATCGAAAGAAACATCGAATGTAAAAAAAACGATTCGGTCGATTTTGTGGGGCTTCAACATCGATTCAAAAAGTCAATTAATCGAAACAAAAACATCGATGTTGCGAACATCGATTTAAAATTGCCCAACGCTAAGTCCAAAAATCGATTGAATGTTCAGAAAACAATGCTGATCTGTTCAGTAAACTCTGCTGATCACCAATAACGTTTTGCTAAAATTCAGCAAACTTTGCTAAAAGTTCAGCAAAAAATTTTGCTGGACCCTGAAGCTCTGCCAAATTCATCAAAATATTGCTGAAAGCGTTTGGTGTGTAGCGTTCCAAGTAATTTCTACGCCATTTTAGTACAACCGTGTCATCCGTTTTATAAACTTTCCAACATTCGGAATGCCTTTTCTCGAGTTTAAAAAACCAAGCTTCGGCAAAGTTCAGAAGGTAACAAATTCCATTCCTCAAGCAGCGAATGATTTCTGCATTTTTCATCTCCTCAACAACAGTGGGAAAACGCAAACCGATCTCGCTTTCGTTTCAGCTCGCTTCGTTTTATGAAAAGGAAAAGCGCGTTGCAAAAGCTAAATCCACTCGAAGTGGAGCCGAGCATTCACGCCCACCACCCCCATTCATGATTGACGCCTGGTTCGAGAGGAAAATTGAAATCGAAGCTGCGACTGCGACCAACTCTTGAGATCCCTCTGCTCACCCCCTCACTACTGATCCAAAACGGGCGCTGTTGCATTGAACTGACTGTAGTCAACCGCCGCCCGCCTGTTTGGTGGGAAGGAAAAGTGCAATAGGACGACGATGTCATGTTCCTTTCCAACCCGGCACCATTCGAGATCAAAGTGAGAATGATGATTGTTTTTCTAGCTGGCTGCTTTCATCACCTTCCTTGCTATGAAAAAAAAAGTGACGGGGATGTTGGTGGGTGGTTAGTTGAAGATAGTGGGATGTCGTACTTTCCTAAAGAAAGGTTGAGTTTAAATCGAAAAGTGTTTTAGAAAAGGAATTTGTGTAAAACATCTCCGAGAATATTTTCCTGCTCTTCAAAAATTTCCTAAAAGCTGTTCCAAGAACCTTGAAATTATCCCAAGAAAAAGACATTTTAGACCGCTTTCCTCATAGAACAAGGGCCAACCGCATTCACTCACTCGTAGCTGGTGATACCCGAGTATGTAAGAAATTGGAATTCGATACACCAAGGACCCCACCCAATGAACTCTTGAGGCAGCATCGCCCTAGGAAATGAAGTGTGTTCGTGGGGGTAGATTTTCCGAGGGTGGTCGTGGTAGTAGGATGAGATAAAGTCGTCCTTTTTATGTTCAGTGGTGGTGTTTTTCCACTTGAACTGTTGAAGTTGTTGGTTCTCTCTGAGGAAAACGGTATCCATTTATCCTTAATACTTGATTGCTTGGTCACTCCCTCGTGGTGTTACATTTAGCCTTCGAAGCAGAGGAAAGAATTGTCGGATAAAAGAGACGTTAACAAACGACAAAGATCGCGTAGAGTTGATCCTTTGTTTCCACCTGTAAAGATAATGACATTATAAAACGTTTGTTGATGAAAAACCAGATGCTTAAACTTGTGAAACCGCCTGGAACGCCACTGAAAGCACTGCTGCGCCCCTGTATTAAACCATACCTCTTTGGAAAACTCCTGACACCCCAGGAAAATCCCAGAAACACCTCTGAAATCCCCCGGAATACCCATTTTGTGTATTTTAACCTAAGCTTATTCTACTTGACTTGTGAAAAACACATAAAACAGAAACATGGGCTAATTTTTACATGAACTTAACAAGAAGCAGGAACAGTTAATACCGATACGATTGAACATTTCTCACTTTTTCAATTGAAAAAGCATTTTTACAGTAATCCCGAGCAAAAGAAAATAGCTAGTTAATAACATATCAAGGTATTAATGTTTAATACTACCCGAGCAGGAGAAAATAGCTGAAGAATACCAACCTCAGGTATGGAAAACCCAATACCTACAACCTGAATGAGGTATTAAGAAGCCCTGCATAAGAGGTAAAAAACCTGAAATAATAACTGGTATGTAACCAGTGCATAACAGGTGAATAATGATATCAGGTATCAACAATTCAGCATGCATGCTTGTTTGCGGATTGCGGATTGTTGGTTGGGCAACCTATCCACACCGGTTGATAGTCAGGATCTGGGAAACCGAACAGCAACCGGAGGGGGATGACAACATAAGTCTGAATTACAAAATTATTATTATTAGCTTTATTAATAGCATGTTTATTATAGTTATTAGATGTTTATTTTATTAATTAGCTTCGAGTGCAATCAGTTCGTACCTTTCAATTCCGCCCTAATTGCTTATCCTTTGACAGATACGCGTATTTCGACTACCACTTGTAATCTTCCTCAGTGTCAGTGTCAGTTATACACTCATTCGAAGAGGGCTATTAGTAGCCCTTGGCTGGTTTACATCAGAGCATGAATTACAAAACGCTGAACACGAAAGGCTGAAACTATATAATCATAACATAAGGCTGAAAAAAGGCTTAACCCTTTATAAGGCCGACAAAACTAAAAGGATTGTCCACGCACACTATTATGGGAATAATAATATACAGGGGATGGCCAAAATGTTTGGGATAGGCAACTTTTTTTCTATCACAAAAAAATTCAACATGCTGTAACTTTTCATAGAGTGCATTAAAAAATCTCAAATTTTGACTGTTTGTCAACCTATTATATGTGCATCATTGGTACAAATTTGGACTCGATTGAATAATTTTTCGCGAAGTTAGAACCGTTCGGGTAAAACACTATTTTTTAGACAACTAATTTTTGAGCTGTCATATCTCGGAAGCTAGTGAACCGAATTGAATGAATTTTTTAACGTTTATCAACAATATATTGATACTTAATACAACGTTATAAAATGTAATATTTTCACACGGCGAATTAAGTTATACCGGGTTGACATTTTTACCCATATAGAGGAAAATAAGTCAATTTTACAATAGCACACAAAAATTACTAAATGTGTTCTTCCTTTAATCTAAATAGGCTCTAATATATCTGATTAAAGATAACTTGAGAACAGAAGTGGAAAACCTTTGGACATCAACACTAAAACTTATGACATTGACGAAAAAAAATTACATTTTTTCGAGAAAAATCCAAAAAGTGTCAATCCATGATAACGTTTTTCAACGTTCAAAAAGTATCTATGTTTTAATGGTTTGAGAAGCATTTATATATTGTTAGTGTGCGTACAAAATTTCATTCAATTCGGTTCAGTGGTTTCCGAGATATGACAGCTCAAAAATGAGTTGTCTAAAAAATAGTGTTTTACCCGAACGGTTCTAACTTAGCGAAAGCCAAATTTGTACCAATGATGCACATATAATAGGTTGACAAACAGTCAAAATTTGAGATTTATTAATGCACTCTATGAAAAGTTATAGCATGTTGAACTTTTTTGTTAGAGAAAAAAAGTTGGCTATCCCAAACATTTTGGCCATCCCCTGTACATGATTACATGTACAAAACTATTTTTGTTTGAATGAAACTCTCGAAAATCTAGGTGGCAATATAGTTGTAAGGAGGGTCTGAGTGGGGCCTCCAAAACTTCCGGCTTCAGCGCCAGATGGCCGAAGTCGTCTGCCGGAATTTACGGATCGGGTTGCCCAGCTAGCCTATCAGTCCAACCCCACGGTCAGACCGACCTTCCTGATGAAGTCCCAACCAACCTGATGGACGAATCAACTTTAATCCCAAAAATTCAAACGGTATGTGATTTCAAAATTCGAAAAAGTATAAAATTCTATTTTATAGTAGTAAAATTTAAAAAGAAAATCATGTAAGTTTTATTCAGAAAACTGGTTATACTTTAGCATGCTATGCGGTCGCGAATTTTCAAAACAAAATTTATTAATTCTCTCAGATGCATTCCATTCTAACGTGTTCCTAACTGACTGCGATCGATCGTTTATAAGGGTTGTTTTCTCTACCTACTCGTGACGTCACTTTCTGTTCTACTTCAAGCGCTTAGACCAAGCCCACCCGTGGGCTTAATACTACACACGCAACATCACGTCGTTAACGATTTTAAATTTCGTTATCAACCCGTTTTCGCACCGGTCGTTCGTTTCCATGTGAGTAAAATAATGATCGTTCGCCTTTGCGCACCGGTGTTCTCTATTCTCTCCGTACCATCGGTTTTTTGCACTTCTGTAAATCATCGCAATATTTTGTGTATTTCTATGGGGTTATTGCAAATCTTATTCAGTATAATAATTTATGCTTATATTATGAAAGATGAGGTTTTGGATAGAGTAAGGTGGGGCAAAAGTTCGACCTTAGTTGTAAATTCAACCTATTTCAAAAAATCGAAGCAGATAAAAATAAATTAATACCGTGTAGTGATTCTACCATCCATGAGCTAAAATTTTGATGAACAAAGTTACGCCAAATGTCTTTTCAATTTTGAGTTACAACACTTTTTGTATGTGTGTGTTTTATTCGAACTCTTGCCCCACCACTGGGGCAAAAGTTCGAATCTAGTGTTTGTGGAATTTCGCTAACCGTAGCACACTATTTTGACATTTTGGTAATAGGAATACCTGAAACCACTTAATATTTGATGTTAGAACTGGAATACACTTTAAAATTTGATTTGGATTTTACCCAAATCAGGGTTAAATTTACTACACCAAAATTTAGTAGTTTTCCGCCAAATTCCGATAAAACAACAATTTTTTCCAACTTTTATCGAATTTTCTCACTAATTCCATCACTCTTAGGCCGTTCGCAATGCTGTTTTATTTTGTATGGCGAGTTTTAAAAATTTTAAAACTCGCCATACAAAATAAAACAGCATTGCGAACGGTCTTAGAGATAATATGTACATTTTGCAGAATTTTAGGTTTATACCTAAAGTTGCCACATGACTCGAACTTTTGCCCCACAATTCGAACTTTTGCCCCACTATGTGTAAAATACGATTTCCAAATCTTTTTTGCAAAAAGTTATACATGCTAGAGCATCTTCAAAATATACCTAGTTACGCCCCAAAATAAAATATCGAATTCGATTTCATTAAAATTTCATTCCATGCGTTGGAAGGTCCATCGCAAGTTACATTTTTTTGATCAAAAACCAACATTTTGTCATAACTTCTCGAAATATTGCTCAATTTTCATAATTTTTGGTGTGAAAGACTCTTTATCGAAAAGGGTTCGAACAACCTTGACACCCGAAAGAAATAATTTGAATTGAGCTCAAAAACTTCAAAAGAAACTCTTGCCCCACTCGAACTTTTGCCCCACTTTACTCTAAGACTGAAAACTGTTAGTAAAAATTGAATTCAAATAAATAATTCCCTTGGAGATTTGTACCAGTTTTGGTGCGTTTAGAGATATCATTTTCTCAATAATTTATGATTGTATTTAATCCCGGAATTCAAGCAATCTTTTTTTAAATTATATGTTTGTTGCTTACTGTATGACTTGTAGGTTGAATTTTTATCTAAAATAATATCCATCTCTTCAATATTCATGTTGCCTTTTTCGCAAGAAATTTATCTGAATTTGAGATTATGAGCATCTTTTTTAATAATTAGGTTTATTGAATAATTACATCCCTTGCATTTCCAACACATTTATAACGTAGTTGTCTCCTTTACAACTTCGCGTAGGTCAAGATTCTTGAATCCTGGTCATAGTAGAAGCTGTCTTCTAACAGTCTGCGATAAGTTTGCGCAACCTTTTTTCATTAACGTGTATTTTAACATCAGCTAATTCTATACTCAGTCACAACTTTTTAGTTACAAAGCATCACTCGCAAATCTTAATGTATATTGCGATCTTTTGGATGCTGGTAAATTAATATTTTGTTGGAAGCAGATTCTATGCGCTTGAAGTAGACTGCGTATTTGTCAAACTACATAATGAGCCCACTCTCCTTTTTGGCACTTCATACAACAATTGTTGTATTTTAACATCCAACGCCTTGCTTTTTCTATAACGAGGAACCTACAATATGGCAGTCCTGCACACCGCCTATTTTAATTGGTGAAACTTGGCAGCTCGACTACATTTTTTAAGATTTTTATCGGTATGATTTAGTTTTTACAAAAAGAAATAACTCTAGTGTTTCTATGATATCTGAGTTGAGTTAGGTACAGTCAATGCATCTTTGAAAAATCGTAACTACTCTTATCTAATCTCATATGTACATACGCGGAATCACCCTGGAAAGCAATCGTGTTACTTTTCTTGTCAATACTGATGCTTGCAGCATATCAGAGATATGACACTTAGGGCAGTTCAGACTTTAAACATGTCAAAAATTCAAAGCTCCCATATGTTCATTGCAATCCTTGGTGCATAACTAGAGTCCTGTCAAATTTTCAGCCATTTCGGTGGTGATTTAATGGTGGCCCAAAAGCAAAATAGGTTTATATGGGAATTACTATGAAGAATTTTAGAAAAAGGTTCTCCGCGCTGTAGAGCATTACTCACATGGATGAAGTCATAGGGTCAAAGCCGAATTGAATTCTTCAGATCTGAATGATGAATGTTGCCGAAGGCCGGAACTTATTTCGGCAATCGGGTAAAAAGTTATTAAACAAATTCTCACTCACATGCGCATCTTTATACACGATGTCCTACAAGATGTGCAAGAAGGTAACACGCATACTATGATTGCGTGTCAAGCGTATCGATCGAGCTACGCTCTTCTGTTCAAGCATGCATGGATGATTATTGGTTAATAACTTCTGTCTCGTGAGTCGAAACGAGTTGCGGTCTTCGGCAACATTCATCATTGAGGTCTGCAGAATTCAATTCGGCTTTGACCCTTTGACTTCATCCATGTGAGTAATGCTCTACAGCGCGGAGAACCTTTTTCGAAAATTCTCCATAGTAATTCCCATATAAACCTATTTTGCTTTTGGGCCACCATTAAATCACCACCGAAATGGCTGAAAATTTGACAGGACTCTAGTTTTGCACCAAGGATTGTAATGAACATATGGGAGCTTTGAATTTTTGACATCTTTAAAGTCTGAACTGCCCTAATGACACATGCATCAAAGCGGTCTGATCTACTGCGTTGTATTTACGCGCAAAGATGATTCATCGAAATACTTGGAGTACAGAATATTTTATTTCGGCAAGGTACTTCTCGAATTTACAGGGAAGGAAGGATGCGTGGACGGTGAAGTTACCCATTTCGCACACTTTCTTCCTAATGTCTCGTTTATTTAATTTATATTTTTAAATTTATATTTAATAAACCACCCACTGACGACCACCATTTTCAAAAACAGCAATCAAACCAAAACTCTTTTGCCTTTTTGAAATATACACGACAAAACGAAACGCGAGGCACAGCTCTTTCAAAGCGGAGGATCTCAGCCCGGAAAGTGAAGAAAGAAAACCATGTGGTCACTTATTACCGTCAAATAGTTTTTTTTTTTCGGGTTAGAAAATACGCACATCTTCTCACCGGAATCTGCGTCGGATGACGATAATTTTGAAACTTGTCGGAACGAACTTCGCGAGTTATTTATTTGGACATTTTTCTAAATGTGCGAAACTAAGCTTTACTTGCTGCGTAGAAAACCCGGCTCAAACATGTACGTGTTAAAACAGCAAAACTCACTGAATCACTATACATTTCTTCAAATATTAGTTTCGAAACGATCGGCCGAATCAAAAACTAAAGGTGCGATTATGAGTAATCGTAACTATTTTTAAGAGAAAATCAATACATTTTCGATATGCATGATCCTAAAATTGGCGAAGAGCGAAAACTTTATTCATAACATACTTAAGCAAAGCTTGTCAATTTAAACCTATTATTTTTCTGCGTTTGTGTTGTCACTCTATCACAATTGTATGTCAGACAATTTGTTGTGTTATTCGTGTGATATTAATTGGTTGAAAATTTCAAATATTTGATGCAAACCAAAATAAATTCCTACCTATACAAAACAAGAAAATCATTCTCTAGAAACTATATACCTGGCAACAAATCCATACTCATGTTCTATCGTCTCCTCTTTACGCTACCCAGAGAGCTAAACGCGAGAGAGCGCACGAGCCTACGGATAGAGACCGTACTTTGCGTGTCTCTATATTCTAAGCCCTGCTACGAACCGTACGTAAACTTTTCGCTTTCGAGCCCTACTTAGCAGCGACCGGTGCGGTTCGCTTCTTTGTTCGGGGCTCTACTTAACGTTAAAACGCTTGATTGAGCCCATGAGTGGGCTTGGTCTTATAGGTTTCTCTGTGTGAGTCGTAGTTTTCTCTCCCTAACCAAAAATTCCTCTCTCCTCCCCCGGAGAGGTTTTTTTACGGTGTGTGGGTTTCGGTAATATTCGGTTCACAATCGGGTACTTACAGATATTTCTCCGTCGCTTCTCCCCCACCCTACCGTGCCTCGGCCGCTGAGGTATCGTACGGTCCTCACGCTGACACGGTTTCGTTGTGGTCGTAGCGACGCCGTCCTTCACGTATGAGGGGGTCGAGGGGGTGGTGTTAGCCGTCCGTGGAGGCTCGAGGCGATGTCAATTATTCACAGGTCCGGGTGAACGTATATGTTTGCCTGTATTTGTCGATAAAAATATGTAAACAAACGGATCAGCTGATCGCGACGTCACGTTCGCCAGAAAATTTGTTCGCAGCTTCTGGAACGTGACGTCACCTTCGGCAACTTCGTGCGATTTCGGCTTGCCGAAGTTGACATGACACGACTACTTCTTCAAAATTTTCATATCACAAACACCACTTTGCCCGATGGGCCTAACCTGGTGAAATTTAGAACATTGGGCTCGAGGACTAGCTTGTAGAGACCCTGCACGTACTGGTTGAGGCCGTTGTGGTGACAAAAAAACTCCGGCGACCACGAATCGGGGTTTGATCCCCAATTGAGATGTGCTACGAGTACGAGGATGAAGATCGCCGTACTGGGAAGCCCGTGAGTCTAGGGATCAATCGCGCTGGCGTGGCAATCTTTCCCTTGCAGACCTTCCTCGCTGGACGTAGGAAAAACCACCTTCTTTGAGGCCGGTGGGCTTGCGAGGCCGAGCTTTTGTTCGTTGGCCGACGCTCTCCAGGCGACCTATGATGGCAAGAAGCCACAAAGCGATAGGACGCACCCGGGCCGACTGATCCAGCAGTTCACACAATTCTCCTTTCAGCTCTCGGTGGGTCCGCAGGTACCCCAAATTGGCCGTAGCCGTCCCACGGCACGTGTAAGCTGTATCACAGGATCTCTCATTAGAACCCACATTTACACACATAATTTGTACCCAATTACCTTCCGATTGTTTCTTCCTCTTCACAATCCTGACGACTCAATCTTCCACTCACTAAAATATCTTCCCTTTTCTGTTAAATTAGATGGTTTTACAATTTCGGAAAATCTTGACATTCTTTATATGAACTACTCACAATGATCGGTATTCGCTTTTCTCACGACTCACGTTACTCGCGATCAATTTAGGAAAGCTAAAACTTTAATTTCTCTGAAAAGAATCAATAAATTGATGAGAACACTGGTTTAATTGTTTAACACTTTTCATACTATAAAACTTGAATTTTCTTCGCACGCGGTTTTACGTCACTGAATAATACTTTAAAGACTTTCTGACTCGGCGGTCTAGCAAGGAAAGACCGAGCCCCGTTGATGGTCCCTTTAAGAGACCTCGTAGTTATTCCTTTTATGTTCTTATAAATTTCTGTTTCCGTAATCTTGATTAAATTTTCATTAAAATAATTTTCTTGCTGGGTGATCGAGCAACTAGCTTCCCCACGCATTTTCCTTTACGCATTCCCGAAACCGACAGCATAGTTGATTCGAGCACTTTATATTCACGCTACCAACTTATCGTTTTTCTCTTCAAAACGGACGTTGTTCGTTTCATAGTTGCCACCTGTTGCCACAGCCCTTTTACCCAAAAACGCTAGTGGCAATATAGTTGCCACTGCCCGTTTGGCGTACTTTTTCCTTTGGAGGAGGCAATAGCGTTGGGGCAATATTCTTGCCACTGCCCGTTTAGAGTACTTTTCTTCTTTTGACTTCAACAAAAAGCCGGAAAAAAGGGTTTTAGAGTGGATTATGGCTAAACCTATAATATAAACTGTGTAGTTCAGCTCACGTCAACCCATTTTTTTATTGTGGCATACCCCTGTTTAGTTTTGCATTTGTTCAGTGCGACGAGTCACCTTCTAGGGTTGACGCCGTTTGCTAATTATGCAAAGTATCCCATAATATGATGATATCCCTAAATATTTACCAAATTGACAGATTTACAATGAGTTTCAGCTAAATTGCTTTACACGGTCAAATTCAGCCATTTTTGAAACTACTAAAACAGTAGGTGGTATTATAGTTGCCACTGCCTTATTTATTAAGGGTTAAAGTACATAAACGCATGAAATGAGTTAGGAGTTTGGGTTTAGTCAATAGAATAATGATGTATACCAAAATTATTAATACTATCCTTTTTAGCGTAGCGTCTCAACTAGAACAAAGCCCGCTTCTCAGTTCAGAGTTCTATGACCAATTCCACAGTTAATAACTGAGAGCTTTATTCCCAACTAACATTTATTGTGAATGTAAACGTCAACAAAGCGTCCTCAAAACGACTTTATGCTGAGTTACTGTGTTGTACATATGAGCGGAAGCTTATTTGCAAGCCCTATACCGATGAATTTGGCGAACTTAATCCTCATGTATATGCTGTGCGAGCAGCTTCTATGCCACCAAGTCGTAGCTATTTTCTCGGCTCCTATGCAACCACTAACTGAATAACATCTTGAGAAGGTGCTTTTTCAGCCTTTCCCCAGTTGTTAAATAATAGTAAGTTATGGATACCGGTGACGCAAAACATGTGGAACTGGAACTATCGCTTTTAAAATTGAATAATCAAAGTACTTGCCGCTACTTGGAGTCGAACTCCCGATCTCCGTATCCACTGGTCCCGATGATGTCCTCGCTGCCACACTGCTATATATAGTAGCAAAGAAAATAGCCCGTTTTGTTTTACTCCAGACACGGCTTCATAGTTGTGCCACAAGAAACCTTACCCAATTGTATCTTGCTGCAAAAGCTTGTGAAACAAGCTGTATGGTGGCGCCAACAAGTTCTTCGTCATAGCTCCTAGCTGAAAAAATGTTCTATAAACAGCTACGAATGGCTGCTGTTTTGGGTATTTGGCAACATTACAAAACGTATTACAGTATTACGAATTGTACTGTATACATAAGTGACCCGATTTTGTCAGTCCCTTTCCGGAACACATTTTTTGCTCCCCTAAAAAATCTAAACAGATATCCACACTTTTTATCTCTCTATGTTCTGCCTTTCAGCAGTAGTTTGATGATGATCTTAAGGCGAAACTGGAAGCATTTCCTCATTTTTTTGGTTTTTGATTTTTTATTAAATAACGAAGCAATATTTTTAAAATCTGTTTTCGTGCACATGTAGAGTATGGATCAGGGTATCTTCTGAATTTTTTACGCTGTAGAAAATGTTTTTCGTTTTTGCAGAAACCATTTTTTAGTAAAATTTTGTTCAAAAATGGTTTCTGCAAAAACGAAAAACATTTTCTCTCGCGTAAAAAATTCAGAAGATACCCTGATCCATACTCTACATGTGCACGAAAACCGATTTTAAAAATATCGCTTCGTTATTTAATAAAAAATCAAAAACCAAAAAGTGAGGAAATGGATCCAGTTTCGCCTTAAATGAATTGGCCAAAATTTGGCCGTTAGATAATGAGAGCAAAAAGTTTGTCGCAAAATGGGGCTGACAAAATCGGGTCCGTATTGTAGTAGCAGCTGTTTTGTTAGTGGGGACTCATATTCTATTTGCTCAAGTTTTTTCGTCTTCCGGGAAATCTCCCGGAGCTGGAATATAGTGCAGTAACGGCAGCCCCAGTGATAAGTGATTGATTTCTAAAAAAAGGGTTTGGTAGTTTTATGGTGCTCATTTTGCAGCCATGTATTAGCTAATGGTTTATATTTGACTAGCTTTCCTTTTATTCAGCGTTGACTGCTTCATCTCGATTGGTACACAACAGAAAGCAAATGACTGAAGCTTATAGCGCTGAAAATGATAGTTGGGTTGGCAAAAATATTTTGCATTCTATGCGGTGGGCAACAAGACACTGTATGCTCATCGAAGTAAAAAAAATGTTCATCACCAAAAGTTCCTAGACTGACCGGGAATGGAACCGGCCACCCTCAGTATGGTCTTTTTGAATTCCCTCACACTGACCGCTTTGCTTATATGGATCACAAAATGGGACTTTCTTCTTCTTTAAATAATGGCTTTTCTTCCGAGATATGCTGTTGTCGTGATTGTTGGTATAGAGTTGAAACAATCGAACAATCGAACGGCTCCTTTAGAATTGATGGCGTTCTGATTTCAGCCTTTGAAATTTTCAGCATTTCAAGTTTCGGCCTTCCGTTATTCAGCCTTTTGTGTTTCAGCCTTTTGTACGTAACTCAACGAAGTGGAGTGGATGGAAGGGGTAATCTGTCCCTAGGGGCTGTCCATAAACCACGTGGTCATTTTTTTGGGACTTTTCAAACCAACCCCCCCAGTCCCCCGCGTGGTCATTAGTCCATACAAAAATTTTTATTTGTCCATACAAAATGGTCATTGGCCGAAACCCTCCCCCCCTAATGACCACGTGGTTTATGGACAGCCCCCTATCTGTCATATTCACAAGAAAGGCGACCATTTGGAATGTGGGCACTTAAGAGCGATCACTATTTTGAATGCCGTCTACAAAATTCTATCCCTGATAATCTTCCGCCGTTTGTCACCTTAAACGAATGAGTTCGTGAGAAGTTATATCGCCGGCTTCATCGCCGGCTTCATCGACGGCCGGTCGACTACGGACCAGATCTTCACCGTACGGCAGATCCTCCAGGAATAGTAGGTCTTAAAGCATCGTAGTTTGCGGACGACGTGGACAATATCGTCAGAACATTTGGAGCAGTGGCAGAACTGTACACCCGCTTGAAGCGCGAAGCAGCAAAGGTCGGACTGTTGATGAATGCGTCAAACCGGTGTCCGGCCATTTGGCCGAATGCCGTTTGGCTGAATGCCGTTTGGCCGGATGTCGTTTGGCCGAATGCCGTTTGACCGAATGCCGTTTGGCCGAATTATTATCAAAAGGATTTGGAGGCGTGGGTAATCTCTGGATAACATTCTATCTGCCAATATGATCATCAAAAATATTTCCTTCTTTCAATAATAGGCTATTCTTTCAAGTTTTACCATCAAGGGATTAGTTGGTGTTGAAACTTCAAATAGTTTTGTCAGAGATTTTTCCTTCTTTGAATCAAAGGCTGTTCTTTCGAGTTATACTGATATAGGAAACAGTGGCAAGCATGAGCATGAGCATCAGCATGAGATGACCGTACAATTCGTAGTTGCTACTCCGTTACTGACCAGAACAGTCAACATTGCACAGGGAACCAAACGGATGGGGCCTGGGTGTAGCTTTCCATCCTCAATGTGCAATTTTGAAGGTTCAAAACTTTATATTGTCAGTACCGGCGCCGGCCACGTCCTTACGGTCATCGGGGAAGGGAAGGAATGTTGGTGTGACATCCGTTGCTACTAGAGACCGTGTGTACCTCCGCATCCCCACGGTTGTCACAGGAAGGAAGTTTGTTACAAAGGAAGGGAAGGGATAAAAAGTTACATAGATCTGGATTCACATTGGTAAGTGATGTGAGCTATGCAACCCTTGATATGATTTAGTCTTCCGCCAGCCGGCTGTCGGAAGAATACAATAATTTTATTGTATGTTTGTGTATTAAATTTAATTGTATACCGGGTATGAATATTTTTTAAACCACGCATATGTCGGATCCACTCGTAATAACGCACGTTTTAAGCTTATCGTTTCTCAGTCAGAAAATAAACTGTATGCAACTCCGTTTAGTGTTACTGCCAATGCTGAAAAACCAAAACCCGCGCCGTAGCTTTACGAGTAAACTGGACAACTAAACAACTAGAATCGTTGCTTTTGAGTTTTATCTATGTTCTTGTATTACTTTTTTTCGCGTTCCCGTGTTAATAAGATTGGGGATAATAAAACCGTTGTACATATTTATTATCCGCGAATGTTCGCAACGCGTAATATAAGTTGAAGTTGTGATGAACAGAAATACATTATCGTAAATGTTCGAAAAAGATATCGAAATTATGGAACTCGGCACGAATAAATCGACGCGGAAAACGTGGTCTACTTGTCACTGTATCGTACGGTAATCTTGACCTTTCTAAAGAAAGAGATACTTCGCCGTTTTGATCGCTGATTGCCTGCTTGTAAATCTGAAATAGAAAAAAGTATTAAATTGTGATACGTTCTCCACTGTTATATTTTTGTAAATTGTTATTTATATATAGTTTAAATTTACCTCCATCCCTCTGAAACAAATAGTATATTAGCAATGAAAAATAAATAGAATAAAATAAATAAATAAATAAATAAATAAATAAATAAATAAATAAATAGTGTAAAAAAGTACACCAAATCTTGATCCTGGAATGTTCCTGCATTTAAATAAACCAGACTGGAAAATAGCAAGATCAAAACTTGAAATGGTAGATCTTACACCGTAACGCACCATTCCAAGGTGATCTACCCACGTTACGGGGTAATATAGGAAACAGTGGCAAGAGCACTTAAGTTCATCATCGTTTTTCGGCCAAACGGCATTCGGCCAAATGACCCTTTCAACAATACTAGCCGTGAAATACGAAGGCGCAACATCAGTGGAAGTCGTGCCTACTATGGGCTCCAGAAGAAACTGTGGTCAAAAAAGATTCACCCCCGCACCAAATGTACCATGTACAAGACGCTAATAAGACCGGTGGTCCTCTACGGACACGAAACCTGGACAATGCTCGAGGAGGACCTGTAAGCACTCGGAGTTTTCGAGCGACGCGTGTTAAGGACAACTTTCGGCGGTGTGCAGCATAATTCAAGTTTAACTTTACAAAACACCGTATGTCGCAAATGTAAACAAATCGAGGTTTTGATGTAAATGCATATAGTGATACGGATTCTATGTGTAGAGTTTCTTCTTCTCGTCAATAAGCATTCCAAAAGTTTAAAACAATTAAACTTAAAAACACCCTATGTAACAGTATATTGGAACCCGTATTTTTGTTACATAGGGTAGTAATACCACAATATCCTATCTACCATTTTGATGATATCATAGCAAACTGTGATATACGGTCTTTTGGTGCCACCTTTTTCTGGAGCTTGAAGAAACCACAGTAAGTACCGCTTTCCCGCCACTGCATATTCATACCTAGTGTATGATGCATGTGACCATAATGCAATTACTGACAGCACAACGCAGATACGGATTTCAATACCATCTTCAGAGTCAACAATGTATCCACAAACACCGTATGTGACGAACGAAAGAGAAAATACCCTATCTAACAGTTTCACTTATTTAAACGAAAATCATCCGAAAATTAATATCAGATCCCTCATTTGAGTTTTATGTCATACAATTAATTGGTCTGAAGCTTTCTAGGGATGAAAACACTAATTACGATTTCATATAAAAATTCAATATTTTGGAGGTGATTTTCTCGGATCAATGCGATTGTTACATACGGTGTTTTGTAAAGTTGGGCTTGAATTGTGTGTGGCGGAGAAGGATGAACCACGAGCTCGCTTCACTCTACGGCGAACCCAACATCCAGAAGGTGGCCAAAACCGGAAGGATTCGGTGGGCAGGGCATGTTACAAGAATGCCGGCCACAACCCTGCAACGTTGGTGTTCGCGACTGATCCTGTTGGTAAAAGAAGGCATGGAGTGCATGGACGAACCAGTTGGAGCGTTACTTGGCGGCAATTGGGCGTGACCGAGGATGAAGAACGGCAGCCACGAATCGTGTGTTATGGACAGATATTGTTGGTTCAGTGATCTTTAATATGATGTTATGTTAAATAAATAATAAATAATGTTCAACTTCCGTTCAAGTTAAGTGAGATAAATGGTGGTGTTTACACATTCAATTCAGCATTTTCCATTGGCTTGAATCAAGTCCATTGGCGTAAATAGAGGGTGGCCAGGTAGGCCTGGCTCCCTCCAGAATCACGAGATTCATGGGGTAAGTATCTTTGGAGCTGACAGTTAGCACTCCTTCAGAAGGAGTCAGCGCTTCTGCTGCTAACCGAGTGTCTGTGAGCGGGCAGTTATTGTGGTATGATTTTTAGAAAATAATAAGTCATTTTCCCACACTCCACATTTTTGTGAGATTCATTCAAGTGTGTTCGAATTGTGCATTCAATACAAGATATAGAATTTACTTATTGAAACAACCTTCATCCGAGACTGGGTACCAGTGCAGTCTACAGGAAACTCCAAGGATATGGTAGGTACATAGCAGTACACGTACCACATATTTGAATTATACACTCGAGTGCATTAGTACGCGGTGGAATGTTCATCGGAATTAGAGAACCAAGCCAGGCGTATCGTTCCTCCTAGTCCGAACTCTGCCAAAATCAGCCTCATTATGCAATCCGTGTTATCTGCTCTTACAAACCATTACAAACAGCAAAGCTCGGTGCTTCGTTTGCCGAAAACCATCGAGGGCATAATTTGATAAGTTAAATTAAAACAAATAGTAGCACGATACGGCACGGCATGCCACAAGCAGTACCTACCAAAGCAGGAACTTTTCACAAAACCGAAAACGCGTGTTTCAAGAACCTCTCGACCCGGGGCAAATCGGGTCGCCGGTTACACACAATTTGGAGCTCGTCCAAATTTTAACCAGTAGTGGAACAACAGATGCAGCAGCAGTACCTAGGCATGTGTGGCTGCAAAACTAGAAAGCCACAGGCCAAACCACTTTTCAGCGTGTACCTAGTCCCTGTTGTAAGTACACAGAGGACTGCAGCGGCACGACATGGTACCGGCTCTTTCGAGTGCAGTCCGAAATTACCATCAGCAGCGTGCGGGTTGTAGACGTTGGTTGGTCTAACACAGTGATCCTCAGCCGAACTGTCTTTGCGTGCCAAAATTGAATTTTGAAAAGCGACTGCGGGCCGCAAGTCATTTAAGAGTTTATTTTTAAAAAAAATCAAAATTCAATACAAAAAGTTTGTTTGATTAATATAAACTATTGAACACTAGCAAGGAACTAAACAACCTGTAGTTATCAGCAGATTTTATTTCACTAGAAAAAAATCCAGAAAATCGTAGGGAATTAAAAACAAGATGCAATGACAGCAAAATTTAGGTTTTGTAGTTCTTAGCATTAATAATGTTGAGCATTTTTTTTCAGACTAGCTACTTGAAAGTTATACGAAACATAAGCAATAACGATGTTGACGAGAACAATATGGACCTCTTTAAGAATGTTGTGGATAAACTTACAGTGCATAACTCCTAGACCCAAACACGGATAAATTTCTAGTAATTCCCCTGGATCCAGTTTCGAGAAATATCCAAATGAAGTTTCTTGCTGCAGCTTAGGAATTTCCTGAGAAGTATATTGAACCTTTTATTAAAAAAATCTTGGAACTGTGTTCCATTTTTTTAAGGACTTTTCGTGGATTTTAAGAAATTTCAGAATGATTTATAGGGGTTTAGGGTTCTCGAAAGAAATTCCGAAAAACTACCTGGAGATACTGTTGTGGAAATCCTTGATGATTTTTTAAATTTTTTTTGTGTAATTTCTTACGATACCAATGAAGATAAACCTGCAGACATAATTTCCTGAGCAATGTGTGCAAGTATTTGTAGCCGATTTAGAAAAAATATTTTAGATATTTTTTTAGAGGAATTCCCAAAAATATTGCAAGGGGAATGAAGAGTATCTTGCCAAATCCGTGAAGTTTTCAGCGAAATTACAAAAGTTTAGGCAACACTTCCTTTAAAAAAAACTTGTAGACAAAATTTCTGTAAAATGTTTTGGAATACTTGGAATAAAAAAAAAACAAAATGAATATTATTTTAATTTTATTTTCGTGAAATCATACAAATTACTAATAACGAATTCTGCCACAAGTCCAAAATCCATGGCAGAGAACCTGTAAATTTAGCCTAAACTCAATATTTAAGCGAAACACTCCGTTCTTACCAACAGCTTCGAATATTTTTGGAACAAAATTCAAAAAGTAGTCTTTCAAAGTTTGTAAAACTTTCAAAAATCTTACATCTTTTGAAAATCTCTCCAGGATATTGGCAAAGTTAATCAGTAGTTGATATTCATTCTCATGAAGGTTTTGAAATATGGTGATTTTCATTATAGAATCTTTGAGTGGGCCTCTTTCTATTACATTTCAAAATCAGTTCGCGGGCCGCACAAAACCTTGTCGAGGGCCGCATGCGGCCCGCGGGCCGCAGTTTGGTGACCACTGGTCTAACACAAGTGCAGCTAAGTACAAACCGCACCACCCAACCCCAACTGATTGTGTGTGCGCTCCTACCACACGTAAGTGCGGGGATAAGTTGGGGCGTATTTCAGGTCCAAAACTAGCGATAATTACATGCAAAACATTCCAGCCCGCCAAATGGGTGTAAGTTGGAAATGTTCTATGTCGCACAGTGGACAAAACCATGTTTGAGTCGAATTTTGTGAATCCTTTGGCTCAATACAGCCATTATTTTTTTTTATTGCAATTGTGATGCCTTTTTTAATGACCCTCCATATCTCTTACACAGCTTTAGTACTGGACTTAGATGGCTGTTCCCTGTGACAGTAGGTCTTATAACAAAAACGTTGGTATCGTAGTTCCTATGAGGAATATTTTCGAACTAATCTCCAACAGCATTTGAAGACGCTAAGAAACCTAAACAACTATGCTATATATAAAATACAACTTCAAAACGCTTGAGATTTTGTCTTTCTAATTCCTGTTCCTGGGCCAGTGTGAATAGTAAACAGATCCCATCTGTTTTCCGCTCCAAACGGAGCACGGTACGCTGTACGCAATAAACTGCTAAGACCCGGCGACCGGTACACTATAAACGAATCTACCGTATGTCTACCTGATGGTACTCGGTGGGTTTTGACGTTTTCCTATGCAAATGCGCGTCTGCATAGCATCAATGACTGCTGGTACACAACCATCTGTTGTAATCTGCAGCACGTTGTCCGTCCAAACAAACAGACCATGCTAACGTGCGTAGCGTATCTCTCATTGCATTTGACAAATATGCTCGTGGTCCGCGTGCTATGACCTTAATTGCCCCGCCATTTCTCATTTAGACCGAACGAAACCTCTTTTCTTTTTCAAATCATGTTACAATCCCGAGATCGCAAAAACGATACTGCCCTTGAATTTCCGGATATTTTTCTCAGAATTTAGTCATCTCGGAATAGGTAACAGGTATCAAAAGGATGGTATCGCAGCTGAACTCATCAAGATGGGCCCAGAAAAGTTGGCCACCAGTCTGCACCGGTTGAGAGTCACGATCTGGGAAACCGAACAGCTACCGGAGGAGTGGAAGGAAGGGATAATCTGCCCCATTCAAAAGAAAGGTGACCATTTGGAATGTGAGAACTTCAGGGCGATCACTATTTTGAATGCTGCCTACAAAGTGCTATCCCAGATCATCTTCCGTCGTCTGTAACCTAAAACGAATGAGTTCGTGGGAAGTTATCAAGCCGGCTTCATCGACGGCCGGTCGACAACGGATCAGATCTTTACCGTATGGCAAATCCTCCAGAAATGCCGTGAATACCTGGTCCCAACGTTCCACCTGTTCATCGACTTCAAAGCGGCATACGACAGTATCGACCGCGCAGAGCTATGGAGAATCATGGACGAAAACGGCTTTCCTGGGAAGCTGACTAGACTGATTAAAGCAACGATGGACGGTGTGCAAAACTGCGTAAGTGTTTCGGGTGAACTATCCAGCTCATTCGAATCTCGTTGGGGACTGCGACAAGATGATGGAATGCCTTCTCTTCAACAAGGTGTGATGCGACGAGCCGGGGTACATTTTCAACAAAATCCGGTCAATTTGTGTGCTTTGCGGACGACATGAACATTATTGACAGAACATTTGGAACGGTGGCAGAGCTGTACACTCGCCTGAAACGCGAAGCAGCAAAGATCGGACTGGTGGTGAATGCCTCAAAAACAAAGTACATGCTGGTAGGCGGAACCGAACACGACCGGATCCGTCTGGGTAGTTACGGTAGACAGGGATACCTTCGAGGTGGTGGAAGAATTCGTCTACCTCGGATCCTTACTGACGGCTTATCATCAGCGGAAGTCGGGCCTACTACGGGCTCCAGAAGAAGCTGCGGTCTAAAAAGATGCACCCACGCACCAAATGCACCATGTACAAAACGCTAATAAGACCGGTGGTCTTCTATGTTCACGAGACATGGACCATGCTCGAGGAGGACCTGCAAGAACTCGGAATTTTCGAGCGACGCGTGCTAAGGACGATCTTCGGCGGTGTGCAGGAGAACGGTGTGTGGCGGAGAAGGATGAATCACGAGCTCGGTGCACTTTATGACGAACCCAGCACCCAGAATGTGGCCAAAGCTGGAAGGATACGGTGGGCAGGGCATGTTGCAAGAATGCCGGATAGCAACCCTGTAAAGCTGTTGTTTGCTACTAATCCGGTTGGCACAAGGCGTGGAGCGCAGAAAGCACGATGGGTTATCCAGGTGGTATGTATATGTAGTGTCCAGAAATCGCAGAACTCCACGCATCCTGTCTCAGAGCTAGGAGGAGGATGCAAAGAGCTCTCACCGACAAGGGAAGAATGCAGCGAAGTGAGGCTTAACAGGGTGGCTAAAGTGGCACTGAACAAAAATATGGCTAAAACGAACGCTCTCCAGAGATGCTGCAGAAGATCGTGGAATCCTTGTTCCCACGGCACTATACAAGACCATGGGCCCCCGTCCCCTATTGCCAAACCGCCCAAAGTGAGGTCGCCCAGGTGAAAAACGATGAGCTTATCGCAATAGCGAAGTCGCTTAAGTTGAACAAGGCTCCGGGTCCAGACGGCTTCCAGATAGTAGCCATCAAGACGGATATCGAGCTCTGACATGTTCAGGCATGAAGGGCTGGATGAGGTCGAGACAGTTGGTACTCGCGTACCACAAAACGGAGGTCGTCGTTTCAGTTGGGTCCCCCTTAGAGCCATTATCCCTCACTGCAAATTAAGTAGTCGCCAAAGATCTATGCAAGCCGCCCGAGGGGGCCTGGGGACTGAGCTCAGAGCCGGATTAGCTCTAATTAGGAGTGTCTCATTCGCCGTTTCAGGTCATTGTCGCCCGACCTTGCTAAGAGGATAGAATACGTCACTACCAGCTCATTTGTGCATAGTTACCTAAGCGTGTACCATTTCAATTACCAATTACCAAGCATGACCAGAACCATAATCAGGAACTTACTGGTGGCATTCCTGATATGCTCGAGGCACTTTTAATTGGGCTCTGACACTTTGGAAGCGGTGCCAAGTCGCTTGTAAATACGAAGTTGCTTCCGGTTTTGCGGAATTTCTGAAGAGGCCCAGCAGAGCCCACTACTGAACCCCCGCCACCCTGCTTGGTCACCTCCCGGTGCCAAAGGTGGTAAGTCCTGGTGTATGGATATGGTTCGCTTAGAAAATAATCCTAGGCTCCCATCAGACTCACAGAAGGGAGGGGGAGGGTTCGTCAAGTTCCTGGACTCCTGATCCTACGGTATGGCGCCGCTGCATGATCAACTGACGCTAGTGGTCAACCGAAACGTGAAGCGACTCCAGAGTACCCACAGGCTGATGCGCCTTAACGTGGTCGGTCAGCGCATAGCACTAGTGGTGGCAGAAGATGAAGAGTGTTTCGAGGGACGCGGCTTAAGAGGCGCAAGACGGATCGCCTGAACATTGTCTATGTTGAAGTGGCACAGGGAGTGGGATTCCTCCAGCAAGATCAGATGGACACACAGGCTCCTCCGCATGTCCAGAGTATGAAGACTGCGACGAGACCGCGGATTGCCCACGCTTCGTGGAGCAAAGGTCTAATATACAGGAGATATGCGGTAGGGATATTACTGCGAACATCATAAGTGGGATTCCGTTACTTTCACGGTCTCCTGAGTCGTACTTGAACTAGAGAAAATGGCGAGCCGAACAACAGCAAGTTGAGTTGGCCCCCTTCCCATCTGGGTGCTTAAGACCCAATTGGGCTTAAGCGCTTCCAAGGGGGAGAGGACAACTTAAGGCGGTAGCTGGTGAAATGCTAACCAGTTCCCATTTACTATCCGCTCCCCTTCTCGAAGTAATTCATTCACAACCATAGTCCATGGCTTAAAAGGTGGTTCCTGTGTACTGCTGAAATTTAATTCTCGTTTTGTTTTTCAGGGCCATTTGTAGCCATGGAAAATATTGGTGGCTTCACTCGAAATTGTGAAAATAGCGCCCATGTAGGACCATCTGTTACGGCACCCAGAATTCTCTCCATATAGGTACTCTTCAGCGCGGGTCATTGCGGCTTCGGCTGCTTTTCGCCCCTTCAAAGTGCTGATCAAACAGGTAAAACGCCAAAGTGGTAAATGTTAATCAAATTTTAATCAACAATGTGCTCCCGTTGTTGGTTGTCGCTTGGCAAATATGCTCTTGTGTGATGATGTGCCAGCCCAGCTCAGTCCACTTGGCGATGTTTGGTCGTGTCTCTGTGTGGTGGGTGACTGCCGTCGATGCCGTGGACCGATATCCGGTGCGGTGCATATTATCGTGCCATTATCCGGTCGAGTGCACGGCGGTGCGCATAAATGCAGGCGCAACAACAGCTGGGGCCATTCCATTATCACACCATTATTCAAACTTCTCTCGGATCGGACCCGGGACGGATCCAGTGTATGGAAGCATCATGAGCAGATGATGGACAGTGGTGAATCTGTCCAGCTTTACTGTTGGCTTAGCGCGAGGTTGTAACCATGCGGATGGAGGCCAAAAAATCAACACAAACTGTCTGAGGATAAAGTAAACATTTTCTGTTATGCTTATCAGCTAGAGGACAGGCACGATGCCACTCAATGTTGCCAATATTGAAGATTTGGAATCAATAGTACGCTATATCATTGTTAACAGCTGGTCAGAGATGATATGCATCAGGTTGACGTCGAAAATGTGCTTGATTGCATCCTACGAACTGATCTAAATCTACTCTCCATACTATTTTCAAAATTTTGAATAGATAAAGGGCGAACACGATAATATTGCCACACAGAAAATATTGTATAACTTTTGATTGCGTTCGTAAAAATAGCTAATTTTTTGACCATGAATATTATAGTATGTGTAGTTAATATCACGACGATTGAACATTTGCACGGTAATCTATAAAGCAAAGCAAGATGCAATAAAATGAGATTTTAGAAAATTTGTGCGCCCATTGCAAAAAATTACTTAGGCTATAACTTTTTTTGTTACCTCATCAATACGTTTGAAAATTTCACTCGATATTCTTAACATAGTATAAATTAAGTGGTAAAAATTTGATCGAAATCGGTTCAGAACTTTTTCCAGTAAATATCCAAAGCTCAAATCGCTTCAAGGTAAATTTTAGGTACTTTTTGACCATTTTTAGTTCCGCGTGCACTATTTTGACTGTAGAACTGGTAACACTGTCCCGATTTTTGTAAAACTTTGAGAGTGTAAAATTGTTGTGTTAAACGGTTAAACTGTTTACAGTGAAAATTTCAGCCATTTTTGTTGAGTACTTTCAAAGTAAGAACAGTTTGAATTTCACTATACCAAAAACCACATCTGCTTATTGTGACATAGTGCGCCATATATGGCTATAACTTTTTAACGGTATGATCAAAATGAATGAAATTTTGACAAACTACTTCTACATACAGTGTATCAAACAATTGTCCGTACAGAAATTTTTTTGTCAAAATAATTTTTCCTTCAAATGTTTATAACTTTTTTATACGTCAATCAAAAACGCTGAAATTTTAAACAATCATGAATCATATATTACTACTCCATAGGTAAAATTTTGAGCGAGATCGAATAAGTTTTCTGAAAGTTATAGAACTTTTAGTAAATCTTATAAGATTTTTGAACACATTTTCAAAACATTATATCTTAATATGTAGTTGAGGAAACTTTTTCAATCTTTTTTGTGTTGCAGCATATACCTAAGGCTTTCATATGCAGCTTCGTTTGAGGTTTTATATTCACTACAAAAAATATGAAAAAAATGCTTATATAGATGACGATATTTAAAAAAATATCATATTTTGCACATATAATCTGCCAAACGTTTTCCACCAATAAAAGTGCATTAACTGAACGAAAAATACATAGGACCTACTCTTCGTATGTTGCTTAGTAGGTCCTGTATAAAAGTATTACATTAGAAGAGTTTAAAAAAGTTGAAAACACTTGGCACTTTTATTGACCAAAATATGATAAATTTCCAAATAATACTCTGAACATATACAGATTTTTCATATTTTTTGTAGTGAATATAAAACCTCAAACGAAGCTGCATATGAAAGCCTTAGGTATAAGCTGTAACAGAAAAACGATTGAAAAAGTTTCATCGACTACATATTGAGATATAATGTTTTAAAAATATGTTCAAAAATCTTATAAGTTTTACTAAAAGTTTTATAACCTTCAGAAAACTTATTCGATCTCGCTCAAAATTTCACCAATGGAGCTTCAATATATGGTTTATGATTGGTTAAAATTTCAGCGTTTTTGACTGATGTATAAAAAAGTTATAAACATTTGAAGGAAAAACTATTTTGACCAAAAAGTTGCTGTACGGACAATTGTTTGATACACTGTACATACTCTACGTACATAAAAATTTTCATTAAAGTCGGTTTAGTATTTTTGGCGCCAGCTTTGAAACGGCAAAAAAGAGATATTTTCCAAAATGTTTGTTTGCACAAGATTCTCAAGTGGCATTTTCCTTGTTTCAATGATATCTCCGCCAATACTCAACCGACTTAAATGAAAATTTTATGGTATTAGCTTCACATAATATACTATTCATGGTCAAAAAATTAGCCATTTTGACGAACGCAATCAAAAGTTATGCAATATTTTCTGTGTGGCAATATTAACGTGTTCGCCCTCTATAAGTCAACGAATGAAAATAAGGGGGAGTTACAAGATAGAAAGTTCATGAACGGTCAATAAAGAAATGAAGTGGGGCAAGGATTGCAGTCGATCGTACAAGATTAGAAACTTTGAGAATAGTTTCAGCGTGCGGATCCATTTTCATGTAGCTACTGTAGGAAATATATGTTATTAAATTTGTTTCGAGTAAACCGGTCGAGAATATTCAGTAGAAATACGAAATTGGTATTCAACAATAACATTCGAATTACATCTAGCGATTTGCCTCAGTGTGCTATCTGGAAATTAGGAACGCGTTCGCAGAATGGGCAAACACGAAAACAAACATGCGAGAACGTGCGAACGAGACAGAAGGAAGAGAAACAAAGGACTCGGGAGATGGACAATCAGTTTGAAGAACGATGTGATTGGAAAGTGTTGGTTGTTTGTGCGAGTGCTTAAAAAAAGAAAAGAAAATGAAAATTGAAGGAAAAAAAATATGTTTATTTGTTTTGAAATGAAAGGTTCCGACAGCTACCAGAATGTTTCTTAGTTCAGTTTAACGTCTGTTTATCTGTTTTCGGGGATTGGATAACAACTACCAAAACATAGAATGCCAAAACACAGGCAAATAGACAGAACTTCTGCCCAGTCTGCTTCCGTTGGTCGACTTACTTTGGGCACAGAGAACAGACGTTTAAGCTCGAACAAAAATACGTCGAAATCGTGTGTAAAGAATTTAAGTGTACCTCAACGCCACCAACGGAGACTGCCCCACATATAAAGTCGATTTGACCCCACGATAGCAGTGTTCATCGTTAAAATACACTAGCCCACAAAGCGACACGAGCGCCAAACGGCCAAAAACGGCGAGCACTAGAAACAAATATGACAACACAACAAGTAAGTGATGGGACGCTAGCGCCGCGCAACGGGAGTATAACCACATACTCCGATATGACCGTTACAAAGTTTTACACAAGGCAGAAAGCAAAGATAGACGTCTGTTCTTGTTCACCATGTTGTTCACCAACTTAATTTCTTGTTGTTCAAATCGTTTTACAAATGTACAGGAAAGTTGTTATTAAGCTTTGGCAAAAGTGACTGAAAATAAATAAAGTTATTATTGTTCTAATCGCCGCGATTTGATGTGCTCGTAGTTCATCGATTGGTTTTCGGCGAGAAATAATTAAAACATTTATTTGCCAGACTGTCCGGACGTTTCGGTCGATTTTACTGGCCTTCGACCATCTTCTGCGGACTCTAAAATATATTAAACATTTAAAAAACACACAAAACCAACTAATTAAATTTCTTACAATCTTCCAGCCGTCTCTTCACTATTAGACGGCCATAACTTTACAAACATTGAAATACATACAAATTACATACATCCTATCATTACATACATATCAAGTGTCATTGGTAGTCGTTTTTAATTTCGTTATAATAGAGTCGTAAAGTTGGCAGAGTCTATCTGTTTGTTCACAACATTTTCGTCACCTCTAATTTTAATGTAAAAAGTTTCTGTTATTAGTCTTGTGTAGCAGTTTGTAACTTTGTCAAGTATTTTTGTCTTGTCAAAGTCGAAAACATGCCCCTCTTCTATGGAGTGTTGTGACAAACCAGTGCCAGATATGTTTTTTGTTCTAACGTTATACTTATGTTGGTTAAGACGTTTGCACAGAAATTGACTTGTTTCACCAATGTACGACTTTTCACATGCACCACACGGAATTTCATTTATGTTTTTGTCCTTTGCTATTTTGTCTTTGGTTTTTGTAAATAGAACATCTTTAATTTTGTCAATTGGTTTGTAAGCTACTTTAAAGTCATGTTGTCTCAAATATCTAGATAGTTTTTCTCCTAGTCCTCTAAATAAAATGCAAAAATGTTGAACTCTCACGAGAGTAATTATTTGCTCTCATGTTGGGAACACCTATTATGAAATAAGAATTACATATAAAATTACCTAAATCCGGATTAGAACTCGAAACCTGTTGATTGCCAGCCGCATGCCTTCCTATCTGCGCCGTCCTAGAGATGGTGAGATGCAGCACCCAAAGCAAAACATAATCTTCCCATGACTCAATAATGATCACTCCTGAACTTGTGTTCAGCAGTGGTGTATTAGCACACACAGCACGTGGTAAGCAACTAAACAACGCCTTATACTTCAACAGCTGTTCAGCCAAAAACACGTGTTTTTTATTCTGATTTCGCTGTCAGTATATTTATCGCACGGTGAGAAAACTTGTATCGAATGCGGCCAAAAAGTGTTAGTCCTTGTTGAAGATATTGTTTCCAGATGTACTAATTGCGATATGAATATGTTTTTATTATTAAATATCGATATGTGGTGCGGTATGGTCTAGGACATGGTACATTCACAGCATCTGTTTAGGTAATCTACTCATGCTCAGTCGAAGATCCGTTAAGATTTTTTTTATTTATGCTTTTGTCATGGAATCTTAAGGCGAAACTGGAAGCATTTCCTCACTTTTTGGTTTTTGATTTTTTATTAAATAACGAAGCAATATTTTCAAAATCGGTTTTCGTGCACATGTAGAGTATAGATCAAGGTATTTTCTGAATTTTTTTTGTTTTGGAGAATGTTTTTCGTTTTTGCAAAAACCATTTTTGAACAAAATTTCACAAAAAAATGGTTTCTGCAAAAATGGAAAACATTTTCCAACTCAAAAAAATACAGAAGATACCTTGATCCATACTCTACATGTGCACGAAAACCGATTTTGAAAATATTGCTTCGTTATTTAATAAAAAATCAAAAACCGAAAAAATGAAAAAATGCTTCCAGTTTCGCCTTAATATTATGTTCAACAAATAGTGCATAAGGATGTTTAGGGATACTTGAAATGTGTCGACTTCTGAATGCTGTTTGGTTATCTAGGTGACTGTGGGAACAATATTCAGTAAACAGACAGCACTGAAATGTCAAATGAATCGATCCAAGCGTCTCGTACAACCGAACTGCTACGGAAGTTAAAAAATATAATAATCAAAGTACAAGATATCTTATTACAGACTAATAATAATAAATAAATGGCTCATTTTTACGTTGATTACGTCTCTTGGCAATCAATGTTGAGCCACATAATTCTAATCTGTTTTATGTTATGAGATAAGTTTAAAATATTGGTTATTCAATAACTTGGTTGTCTAAACAGTTTTAGCCATGAGTATTCCCATAATCCGAACAAGTTCCGAGTCGAAATATGACGGGCTGAAGGCGTTTATTTGACAAGTGAAAAGCACATTGTTCAGGAGCATATGCTTATCGATACATCAGCTTAATAAGATGCAGACAAATGTTTTGTTAAACTTTTTTGTTAAGAAATCAATGCTTGTCGAATAAATTTCTTGTTAAACTTTTAAAAAGTGTTTTAATTTATCAGTGTTAATACCGATGGGGAAAGTTGAACATTGACTTCTTTCTCAATTGAAAAATTGTCTAAACAGTAATGTGTATAGCATAATTTTAGTTCAGCTATCATTACCATTATCAAGCAACAATTCAGCGAGCTTGCTTGTTTGTGACTTGCAATTGTTAGTTGGGTGTGTTTCTCCGAGACAATTAGCTGTCCTTCTTTAGTCTCACTTGAGGCTAAATAAGGGCGAGATTATGAAGATGTTGTTAATTACACTAGTTTACAGCATTTTTGAACTCGGTTAGCTGATGATTGTTTTTGGTGTAGAATCATGCCCTGAGTTCGAAAACGCGAAAGAAAAAAATACAGTAGAGCGGAATTTTTTTCGACTTTCCATACAAGGTTGATGATTTGAAATCGATTTTTGTTCTATTTTTAAGCAAAGTCGCTCACTTCACACATCTCATTGTCCGTAATCAATGCTCCGATTTAGCTGAATTTGTTACTGTAACTCGCCTACATATGATATGTCAAATAAACGTTGAGAAAGAATTTTTAAATTGCTTTTTTCTTATTGAAAAAAATACATTTCTTCATATAATATTGGAAATTTTGCTAAAATTTAAGGAGATCGTCCCCTGAACTCGCCAATATCTTGAATTTCACCAATCTGACGCAAAACCTGTATTCAGATGATCGAATGGTATTGTATTCAGCTTTTAATTTATGGAGGAAGATTTCAAATTGGTTGAACAAAACGCAAACTATTTAAATTTTATTGAATTCCATATTTTAAAAAGTTGTAAAACTCGATATTGAGCTAAAACTCAAAAACTGTTCTACTTTAAATTTTTTGAAGCACGGTTTCGAAATCAGCGCTAAATTATGCTTCAAAAATTTTGGTCGTTGACAGAAGTTCACGACTTTCGTTTTATTTTGTAAACTAGTGTTATTTGAAATTTTCACCTATATGGTTTCGCATTATATGATTTACACAGTGTATTCTGTGTATCCCCGCCTTTGGCATACCGATCTGGTTTTGTTGCTGAGCACTGCTCTTTGTTGTGCTGTTGTTGCGAAGAGTTTAATCTTGCCTAGTTTAGGTAGTAGCTACGGGTAGGATAGCTCAGATCAATCTTCAACATAAAAGAACAACAACAATCAATCTTTGCAGACTTATACAAAATGGTACAGCCCAAGTGGCCTTGGTCCAAGAACCTTACTTCCGTAAGGGGAAATTCTATCTAGGAAACCTTGTGAACCCGGTGTTTGCTACTTTCAGTAAACATGAATTGGCAAACTCGCGTGCCATGCCTCGGGCCTGTGTGCTTTTCAACAACGCAATAGTTGCTACACACCAAATTTTTAGTGCTGGAAATCAGCAAAAAATTGCTGATTTTTTTTGTGCTGTTAGTTCAGCAACCCAACCAGCAATAGAAGAAATTGCTGAACGTCCAGCAATAGCGATCGTCAGGAAAGTGACAGTTCTTTTGCTGGACATTCAGCAAGGTACAACGTGATTTGCTGATCAACCAGCAATCGACCGGTAAACAATTTTTGCTTTTTTCTTGGAATGAAAATATTGAAATCGCAACAAAATCAACACCAATTTTTGGCTTTTATTGACAAGAAGACGTTTTTTCTTTATTTTCAAACTATAATGTTTATTTCTTCTGATGAATCAGCATAAATCTCCATCGTCCATCACCATAAATAAATCGTCAAATGTCATCACGCAGGACTAAAGGTATCTTTGTGGGGTTTTTCGTCACCGTTGAATTTTATGTTTCGAGATTTGTTGATTTTTTTCGGTGAAAAAAGACTTTCCAAATCGTTTTGGCATAACGTTTCGGCCTACTTCATTCAGCCATCATCAGATCTGTGAACATTTATTGAGTCAAGTTAGTACAATTTTCCTTCTTGGTCTACAATTTGAAATTACCACCCACTTACACAAAACGTTTGTTCTCCACCACTGTGGCCTATCAACTAACCCTAAATCCTATTTCTATGTATATCATTTCGTCAGATTACGTCATGCGGTTCGTCTCGGCTGTGTGCGCTTCGGCAACGTTCGTATTTTGCACACTAGTCCGTTGTACGCTGCGTCTATACCACCACACTCGCGCTGTAGGTTTACAGTGGTGTTATTCCCTAGCAGTTTTATATGGAAGGCCTCCGCGATAGTTCTGCTCTCCTGGTTGTCAATTCTTTCCAGGATCTCGGTTTTTTGGAAGTCGAAATCGTGTCCTTCTTCAATGTGGTGTTGTCCTAGTCCTGTTTTCGCTTCCTTCTTCCTTATGTTATTTCTATGCTCGTTTAGCCGCGTCTCTAACATTCTACCTGTTTGTCCTACGTAAATCTTTCCATCGTCTGATCCGCATGGTACTGCATATACTACATTTTTTGTCTTTTCTTTCGGGATTGGGTCCTTAAGTTTACTAAATATTGTCTGTTTTATTTTGTTACGTGGTTGGTAGGCTAATGTAATGTCGTGTTTGTTTAGTATTTTCGATAGCTTTTCGCTCAGACATGGAATGTAGGGTGTAGAAACATATTTCTTGTCTTGTGTTTGTCTTTCTTCGTGTCTTAAGGTGTTATAGTGTCTGTCTGTTCTTTGTTTTAACAATTTGTTAATGAACCAATTTGGATAGTGGTTTTTTGCTAAAATTTGTTTGACTGTCATAATTGTTTTGTGTCGTTCACTAGCGTTCGTCAGTTTTATTGCACGGTCAATAAGCGCTATCGCCGTGTTACGTTTATGTTGAAACGGGCTTTCCGAGTTGTAGTCCAAGTAGCGTTCGTTCGTCTGTTTAGGTGTCCAAATTTTCACGATTACTCCATCCCTTCTTTGTAGCGTCATGTCAAGAAATTTAAGTTTGTTGTCTTCCTGATTTTCTACGGTGAATTTCAGCTTCTCGTGAAACTCATTGAAGGTTGCTACTATGGTGTCGATGTAGTTCCGTTTAGCCACACAGAAGCAGTCGTCTACGTAGCGGCGATATATCTTCATCGGTGTCTGCTTTTCTTCCAGCTTGCATATGCTTTCCTGTTCCAGCCTCTCCATCACTAGATTTGCCACAACCGGTGATAGAGGGGAACCCATTGGTACGCCGAAATTTTGTTTGTAGAACACTCCTCTGTGTACAAAAAAGGTGGACCCCAACACAAGCTTGACGGCTGCTACGAAGCTGTTCTGGTCGATCGGTGTGTGTGCTTCAACTTCGTTCCATCGTCGGTTGATACATTCTATCGCGTAGTCAACCGGCACGTTCGTGTATAACGAAGTAACATCCAACGAAAACATGACTTCGTCTTCGCTGATCTGCGCTCCTGGTACCTCCGCGGCAAAGATGAAGCTGTTGACGACATGATTTTCCGTTTTCCCAACGATTTTTCCGAGGATGCTCGACAAGTACTGGGCTATTTGGTACGTTGCGGACCCCACTGTTGATACCACCGGGCGTAACGGCCTACCTGGTTTGTGAGTTTTAGGTAGTCCATATATGCGGGGTGGGTTGCAGTTTGATACGTTCAGCTTTCTGTGGGTGCGGGCGTCAATGTACCTGTTCTCCTTCCAGTCGTCCAGGATTGCTTTGATTTTCCGGGACACTCTAGCTGTTGGGTCGAAGGAGATCTTTTCGTAGGTGTCGGTATCTTGTAGCATTTCCTCCATTTTCTCCTCATACTCGTTTGCCGAGAGGATGACGGTTTGGTCACCTTTGTCCGACTTGGTGACCAACAGAGACGGGTTTTCTTTCAGAAACTTCCTACTTCTTCCCACATCTTTGACAATCCACTCATGCTCATTAGGGTGCCAATGAAAATCGAATTTTCGAATTTCAAAAACGGGTAGTGCTCAAAAGTTTCGTCTCCTCAAAAAAAGTCCCTATGCAAAATTTCAGCTCAATCGGACCTCGCTAAGGGGTGGCCCAAAGCGGTCAAAGTTTGGCAGTTTTGAAACACGAAAAATATCCCAAGGTAGGGATACATGAAAATTTCGAAATCGAAAATTTTTTTTTGATGCCAAATGCCTTAAAAGTGCATGAAACGTCGAGATCTGGTGTTATCTCAAAATTTTTTTTTTTGAAAAAAATTGACTTTTTGGACTTAGAAAATTTTTGAGTTGGGGGAGTGAAATGAATTTGAAATGGAGGATTTGAATTTAGTTGCTGAAATATTCATAGCAATAGTACTGGAACATGTCTTATATCATCGTTGGCAACTACTAGCATATTATATATCATATATCGTTAGGGTGGTTCACTTATTTTGCATTAGGGTGGTCCTTTTTGTAGACAAATTAAAAAAAAAAAAATAGTATTAAAAAATCTCATATAACTGTAAGTCATTTTCAATGTTGAATATATACAATATTTCATTAGGGTGGCTCATTTATTTTTATTTGGGGTGGTTCTTTGAGATGGAAATTAAGAACAAGAAAATATTTCCAGAAAACTTACCAGTCATATTTTTGTATAGTTTAAACCATGATCCTTGCGAATTTCTGCTTCTCCTGTCCCGCCCGGGCATATCCCCAATTATTCATGAAATCTTTTATTTTCTTTTTAAAATTTTAAATATTTTTTTTTTTGTGCTTCACTTATTTTGCATAAGGGTGGTCCTTTTTGTAGAAGAATATATAAAAAACCATAATAGTATTTGTATTGTATTTTCCGTTATGGTTGTTTTTTTTGGAAATTAAGATCAAAAAATACTTCGAGAAAATTCAACCAGGTAATCTTTTTCGTATAGCTTCAAGCCATGATTTCCTACAAATCTTTCGGTGACTTATCAATAATGAGGTATTCTCTAATTATTATCTCTCCTCTCGTTCTATTTCATTAATCACGGCATCAATATTGTGATTAAAACCGATTTATATCTACATAATTAAATATTGTGGTACGGGCTATCAAAGGGATTTATTTACTAGAGAGGCTCATCTCATTGTAAGATTTTGAAAAGTTTTGTGAGACTAAATTCAAATATTCGGGTAAATATTTATTCAGCTGTTTCTATGAGGAAGAAGAGTTAAGTTTGAAGATAAGAACTGTTTCTTGAACCCCTAAGATGGGGAAGTTTTTCATTAATGCGGTATTAGCAGATATAATTTACTTTTGCAATGGTCAAGGCCAAGCATGTCCGTACTGAGCGGATGAATATTATGCTCTTTTGATTTACACCACCAAAATTATCGTATTCATGCAATCTTTTCACTTCAATTCCACTGGAAATCATAAGTAGATTTTTTCCATCTAACTAAACATTTGAAACTTACATGATTGGTTAGTGAAAATATTCCACTGGAAAAATCCAATAGCATTTTAGTGAAATTTTTCACTACAAAATTTAATAAAATTTAAGTAAATTTTCAGTATATTTGGAACAACTTTTGGCCATTTTTGTTTTTGTTTTGTCTATTTCGAGATTATTAAAAAAATTGGTTTGTCTCCGTTTTATCGGAGACCCCAAACGGTTCCCTAGTAAGGATGGAAACATAAAAATCACAGAACATATTGCCATCATCACACTCATGCTTGGTTCGTTAGTGATGGCTGACAATAATTCGCTTCATTTTTCATACATTCATACATTCATACATTCATACACTAGAAAATCATATACATTTTACAATACAATACAGTATCAAATTTTCAATAGCTTTTCTTTGGAGTTTCACTAAGTTTTCAAGCGAATTTTACTTAATTCATTTGAACTCACTGAAAACATCATTTTTGAACGGCTACTTGAGTTTTTCCAGTGAAACTAAAATGTATTTTCCTCTCAGTGTATCTTAACTGATAGCACTAGTTTACAGCATTTTTGAACTCGGTAAGCTGATGATCATTTTTGGTGTAGAATCATGCCCTGAGTTCGAAAAAACGAAGGAAAAAAATTACAGTAGAGCAAAAATTTTTTCGACTTTTCATACAAGGTTGATGATTTGAAACCGATTTTTGTTCTATTTTTAAGCAACGTCTCTCACTTCACACATCTCATTCTCCGTAATCATTGCTCCGATTGAGCTGAATTTTTTACTGTAACTTGCCTACATATGATATGTCAAATAAACGTTGAGAAAGAATTTTTAGATTGTTTTTTTCTTATTGAAAAAAATACATTTCTTCAAATATTTTTGGAAATTTGGCTAAAATTTCAGAAGATCGTCCCTAAAACTCGCCAGTATCTTGAATTTCATCAATCTGACGCAAAACGTGCATTCAGATGAGTAAATGGTATTGTATTCAGCTTTTAATTTATGGGAAAATATTTGAAATTGGTTGAACAAAACGCAAGATATTTGAACTTTAGTAAATTCCATATTTTTAAAATTTGTAAAACTCCATATTGAGCTAGAACTCAAAAACTGCTCTACTATAAATTTTTTAAAGCGCGGTTTCGAAATCAGTACTAAATTGTGCTTCAAAAATTTTGGTCGTTGACAGAAGTTCACGACTTTCATTTTATTTTGTAAACTAGTGTAGTAGGATGTTGAAATAATTTAAATGTCTTTTCGAACTGTTAAAAAACCGCACCGCAGTACCACACTGAGCCAAAAGCCCAAAATCGCATATTTTGCCCTATAAATCGGGGTATAGCTCAAAATTGTGACGTGCTGGAGCAAATCTGAGCCCGGATTCGGATTCAGCGACCCAAAAACTGTCAGAGACACATAAGTTTGCTTTTGAGACAGACCAAAATTTAATTTTTGTTTCGCCGTCTTATGTGCTCTCTCTTGGCACTCTCTTCGCACTGAGCGTATGAAAATTATGCTCTATTGATTTACACCACCGAAATCATCGTATTTATGAAATCTTCATATCTTCACTTATAAAAGGATGTTGAAATAATTTAAATGTCTTTTCGAACTGTCAAAAAACCGCACCGCAGTACCACACTGAGCACACGGAGAGAATTTCACTCGGGTGAATTTTAACGCTCCGTGCGGAACTGCGTTGAGGTTTTTTGAAAGTTCGAAAAGACATTTAAATTATTTCAACATCCTTCTATCAGTTAAGATAGGAAGATTGCATGAATACGATAATTTTGGTGGTGTAAATCAATACAGCATTAATTTCATCCGCTCAGTACGGACACGCTTGGCCATGACCATTGCAAAAGTAAATTATATCTGCAAATACCGCATTAATGAAAAACTTCCCCATCTTAGGGGTTCAACAAATAGTTCTACTCTTCAAACTAAACTTTTCTTCCTCATAGAAACAGCTGAATAAATGTTTACTCGAGTTTTTGAATTTAGTCTCACAAAACTTTTCAAAATCTTACAATGAGATGAACCTCTCTAGTAAATAAATCTCTTTGGTAGTCCGTACCACAATATTTAATTCTGTAAATCGGTTTTAATCACTATATTAATGCCGTGATTAATGAAATAGAACGAGAGGAGAGATAATAATTAGAGAATATCTCATTATAGATAAGTCACCGAAAGATTTGTAGGAAATCATGGCTTGAAGCTATACGAAAAAGATTACCTAGTTGAATTTTCTCGAAGTATTTTTTGATCTTAATTTCCAAAAAAAAACAACCTTAACGGAAAATACAATACAAATACTATTATCGTTTTTTATTTAATTTTCTACAAAAAGGACCACCCTTTTGCAAAATAAGTGAAGCACCAAAAAAAAAAAGATTCAAAATTTAAAAAAGAAAATAAAAGATTTTATGAATAATTGGGGATATGCCCGGGAGGGACAGGAGAAGCAGAAAATCGCAATGGTTGTTACGCCCTTTCCACATGTTGGTCTAGGAATATCTTAACAAAGTGTTACATGCCAATAAAGGATCATGGTTTTAAACTATACAAAAATATGACTGGTAAGTTTTCTGGAAATATTTTCTTGTTCTTAATTTCCATCTCAATGAACCACCCTAATTAAAAATAAATGAGCCACCCTAATGAAATATTATATATATTCAACATTGAAAATGACTTACAGGTATATAAGTGATTTTTTAATACTATTATCTTATTTTTTAAATTTGTCTACAAAAAGGGCCACCCTAATGCAAAATAAGTGAACCACCCTAACAATATATGATATATAATATGCTAGCAGTTGCCAACAATGATATAAGACATGTTCCAGTACTATTGCTTTGAATATTTCAGCAACTAAATTCAAATCCTCCATTTCAAATTCATTTAACTCCCCCAACTCAAAAATTTTCTAAGTCCAAAAAGTCATTTTTTTTCCAAAAAAAAATTTTTGAGATAACACCAGATCTCGACGTTTCATGCACTTTTAAGGCATTTGGCATCAAAAAAAAATTTTCGATTTCGAAATTTTCATGTATCCCTACCTTGGGATATTTTTCGTGTTTCAAAACTGCCAAACTTTGACCGCTTTGGGCCACCCCTTAGCGAAGTCCGATTGAGCTGAAATTTTGCATGGGGACTTTTTTTGAGGAGACGAAACTTTTGAGCACTACCCGTTTTTGAAATTCGATGGTCAAATTTTTCCCATACATTCCATTGGCACCCTAATGCTCATGGTGGCGCGGTTGGTTGTTGTAATTGAGGAAGTTTGACATCGCGGTGGCCACATCTGCCCGAATTTCGTCTACGTTGTCCTCGTTGGAAAACTCTACAGCGAGAGTATACGTGACTACGAAAGAGAAAGAAATGGAGAAAATCGAGCGCCTGAAGAGGAGAACTGTCGAATTGAGTTACGACGCGAGTTGGGTGGAGAACACCACCGACACACCATTACCAGACTATCTCGAACGAACTCTTATG
The DNA here is from genome assembly GCF_035046485.1 of Aedes albopictus. Classification (NCBI taxonomy): domain Eukaryota; kingdom Metazoa; phylum Arthropoda; class Insecta; order Diptera; family Culicidae; genus Aedes; species Aedes albopictus. The sequence continues at coordinate 238,337,747 of NC_085136.1, read as the reverse complement.
CTGGGTCCGAACTACAACGTCCCGAACCGAGAGAAATTTCCGTACATCGAAACTGTAGCGGCGATCGACAAAGCGATCAAATACAAGGACAACGTAGACGAAATTCGGGCAGATGTGGCCACCGCGATGTCAAACTTCCTCAATTACAACAACCAACCGCGCCACCATGAGCATGAGTGGATTGTCAAAGATGTGGGAAGAAGTAGGAAGTTTCTGAAAGAAAACCCGTCTCTGTTGGTCACCAAGTCGGACAAAGGTAACCAAACCGTCACACAGTGGCGGGGCTCCATACAAATGCCGGACAAAACCTAAAACTTTCTCCAAATGCACTCAAATTCACATGTCTAGATAATTTAGGTGTGCTGAATCTATTTCCGGCATCAAAATTTATATAACTTGCATTATTTTTGTATAAAAGTAGGTTTAAAGTATTAAAATAACTTTAGTTTTAATAAGAATAATAAAAAGTTCATGATAAATAAGTTGGCATCATGTTTATTTGTTTTGGAATATAGTTTTAGTGTTCTATGTTACAAAAAAAGATTGGATGATATGTTAATCTACATAGTTTTCTTGATGAAGCATGTAGAATTGTATAAAATGCGAGTTAACCAGACAAAAATGCTACACACTTTTTATTAAGTGAGGGTTACATTTTTTTTTTTTTTTTTTTTTTGTTTTGAGAGACTTTACCCAGAGGGGGCATTCGTCTCTATTGAACGTTTATTATCGAAGAATTACATTTACATAACAGCTTATTACTAAACGACTTATACGCTACTGAACATTTCAATATTTTTTAGGAACCTTATAACTTTATCTTCCGCTTGCTTGTTATTGCACAAAATTTCGCTTAGTTGATTACTTATTCCTAATTCCTCCCTTTCGGCCTTATACCGCTGACACGCGGCGAGTACATGGTGAACTGTTAATTTCTTATTACATAAAGTGCACACTTCTGGTGGTTTTTTCTCAAAAATATGCTTTTTCGTGAAAAGCGCATGTCCCAGACGTAACCTAGTCAAAACTACCTGTTCTCTCTTATTCTCTCTATCTACGAATCTCGTAACATTATTTTTAACGATTCGCAAAGTTTTCCTTGGGCTTTGGCTCCATATAAGTTGATGCTTTTTTAATATTTCCTTGTGAATCCATCTGGTGATGTCCTGACATGGAACTTCTTCGAGAGGTGTTGGATGATTCCTTCCACAACGTGCTGCGTCGTCGGCTGCTTCGTTACCCGGTATGCCCGAATGCCCGGGAATCCAGCAGAAATGCACATTTTTATCCGCGATGTCCGCTTCGATCCGTTGAATGTAGCAGTGTTTTGAGTTTCCTGATTCCAACGCAGACAAACAGCTGGCTGAGTCGCTAAAAATTACAGATCTATTGTTGACTTGTTGAACTGCTTCGGAGAGGGCTTTAGCTTCAGCTGTAAACACAGAACACTGTTTTGCCAGACTGCCTTCCATTCTGGTATTCGGTCCTATTATACCATACCCCACTTTTCCTTCAGCAAGGGATCCATCAGTATACCAGAGTGCAAAATCGTGATATTTTTCTTCTATTGTACGTCTGTACACATCGAGTGCAAGATGCGGGGCCTGCCCAGCTTTGACTTTTGCTTTTATTGACCAATCGATGCGCGGGCTTCGTTGATTCCACGCTCTTGGAAGCGTGGTTACAAGTTTGCATAACTTTGGCAATTCCAGACCCGTTATACTTCGGAATGCACTGCAGGCTTTCGCCCAAATATGGTTAGACTCCGCTGCTGACTTTTCTAGTGAGACACATGCCTTTCTTACTAGAACAATTGTAGCCAGGTACTCGAAGGGTAGGCATCCGGCTTCTACCACTAGTGGAAGAATAGGCGTTGTTCGAAGTGCACTGGACGCTATCCTGATGATCTGATTGTATGTTGGTGCAAGCTTTTCAATGTTTTCTTTCCGAAGGACCTCTAATCCATAGAAAAGTTTTGACGTTACAATAGCACCCCCAATGTAAAGGAGAGTTTTGCGGTCTGCTCTCTTGGAAATTGCTTTCAAGAGATTCAGCCTGCTTCGGCAGTCCTCCTTCAATTGTTTGGTGTGCTGAATGAAGGTGCATTTCCGATCAAAGATGACGCCGAGAATTCTAGTTGTTTTTGGCCTGGTTATTTCTTTTCCCTCCAGGAAAATTTTTGCTCCCTCTAGATGCCAATTGCGATGTCTTTTCAGTTTGCAACAATGCATGGTTGACGATTTCGACGGTGATAGTTGAAACCCGATCCTGGTAGCCCAATTTTCAATGTACTCCACAGCCTTTTGGAGTCTACGGCGTAGGTAACTGACGCGTTTTCCAGTGGAAACGATGACAATATCGTCCGCATAGAGAAAAATCTTAACATTTTTTGGAGCTTCTGAGAACAACGAATTCATAGCCAATAGGAAAAGGGAGACAGAAAGCACCGAGCCTTGGGGTACACCGTTTTCTAGAACTGTTGATTTAGAAAGCACACCAGCAAAGTTAACCCTCGCCGTTCTATGTTGCAGGAAATTGTTGATGAACTGATTCATGTTAGTCCCCAGATCGCAGTCGATGACGGATTCCATGATGTGCCTGTGCCATACTCGATCGTACGCCTTGCTGATGTCGAGGGCGACAATTTCACAGTGCTCTCCTCTTTGTGCTGCATTGGTGATGACTTCGTCGAGATCTGCTAGGTAGTAGTTGGTGCCTTTTCCTTTACGGAACGCGTACTGTCTGTGGTTGAGAATTTCGTTGCGTTCTAGGTGGTTCATCAAACGGCGATTCACCATACGCTCCATTGTTTTGGCGACACAACTTGTCAGAGAAATCGGTCGAAACTTATTTGGCTCTGTCGCGTTACCAGATTTTGGGATTGGAATTATTATGCTTTCTTTCCATATCGAGGGGATATTACCGCTCTGCCAAATACGATTGAACGCATCCAGTAGTACAATTTTACATTGATAAGGGAGGTGCTTCAGCATAGGATATCCAATACTGTCAGCACCTACCGATGTTCCATTCGCACTTTCTAGAGCACAAAAGAGTTCTTGAATAGAAAATTTATCGTCCATCGGGGAAGCGCCTTGTGATCTAAGTGGAAGATCGATTTCTCCTTGTTCTTGCATGGTTCGAAGAAAGGCTTCTGGATATTCTGCCGTAGAACAAGTGCTCGCAAAAAAATCTGCGAAGTGGTCTGCTATCACATGTGGATTGTTTTTGTGCTCTTCGTTGATGATCAGTCCTGGGAGTTTGGAACGTCGTTTTCCCGTCAGCTTGTTGAAGCTTTGCCAGAGGTGGGATGTGCTTGATTTGGCTGTAAAGATTTCTTGGAAATTTGCCCAGGAGCGTTGTTTTGCCTCATCAATAATCTTCCTTGCTTCGTGTTTTATGGTGTTGAATTGTTTTCTTGCTACCTCTTTACCCGGATCATCGTGTCTTAGTTTTCTGAGTTTCCTCAGTGCCTTTCTGCGCGCCTTTATCACTTCCCCGATCTCACGATTCCACCATATTTGATTTTTCTTAGCTGGGAGACCATTCGTTCTCGGGATGGATTCGATAGCAGCTGCGAAGATTGCGTCAGTGATTTCCTCAATAGAAGCTTCACTGTCGCGTGGAATTTTCGAAACGACTAAATTTTCAAATTTGTTCCAATCTGCATCCTTATAGAGCCATCTCCTCGTCGAGGGGATGGTTGGGAGCGGATCGTTAAGGCAAACCAAAATTGGAAAGTGGTCGCTGCCATGTAGATCATCATCGCAAATCCAAGAAAATTTTGGGGCGAGATAATCCGACGAGAAGGTAACGTCAATAGCCGAAAAAGAGCCTGAAGATGCTTGGTAGTGAGTGGGGGAACCGTTGTTAAGTGCTAGGAGATTGTTTTCCACTGCCCATTCTAGCAAAAGTCTGCCGCGGTTGTTTGACTGGATGCTACCCCACACTTCATGAGACGCGTTAAAGTCTCCACAAAAAAGGTACGGAGGTTCGACGGTGTGTAGGAGATCAGTTAACTTACAGCATAATTCGTCCCCGCTTGTTGAGTGGGGCACGTAAATCGATATGATTGTCACTTCCCATGGTTTACCTATCCTAGCTATACATACGTGAAGATCGGAGGTTACATTGATAAACTTATGCGGGACGTCCTTCCGAATGCCGAGTCCGCTAATGCCATTACCCATGCTCTCGGGTCGATTATGAATCACCCACTCGTAGTTGTTTTTGAGTAGGCCATTCGTTTTGTTCGTCATCATTTCTTGAAGGCAGATCGCTATAGGGTTGTTGTCGTCTACAATTTTGCGAAACTCCGCATAATGCCGCCACACGCTTCGGCAATTCCATTGAACAGCAAAGTTTTGGCAATGCCCGCTGGAAGAGAGCATGGATGCAGCGTCCGACGGCGGTTGTTGCGTTCTATTGACTGTGGAAGGTATTTGGGCATCAAATGGTCTTTCGGGTTGTAATTCGTGGATACTTGCCTGTGAGACAGGCAAGTTCCCTGCACCAGCTGCCGCCGCAGGCTCAATCCAGGAACTGGGAACATCTGGGGTCAGGGCCGGTGCAAGGATTTGCCTGGGGTTTACGGACCCCGCTCCGTAGCTTGGCTGTCGATAGCAAAAACTTGTTGTCCTATTGATGCGCTCATCGATATTGTTGTATGTTGGAGTTGTTACGTTCACGGAAGACTCTTCGGGTAATTGTGGTTGCGTTCTATTGACTGTGGAAGGTATTGGGGCATCAAGTGGACTTTGGGGTTGTAATTCGTGAATACTTGCCTGTGAGACAGGCAAGTTCCCTGCACCAGCTGCCGCCGCAGGCTCAATCCAGAAACTGGGAACATCTGGGGTCAGGGCCGGTGCAAGGGCTTGCCTAGGGTTTACGGACCCCATTCCGTGGTTTGATAGAAGAGATTCGAAATTTGTTGTCCTACGGTTGTGGTCATCACCATGACCCAACGTCGGCTGAAGGTTATTCTGCTGGATAACCAGGGTCGTTTCGTTTGCGGTAAATTTGCTTGTAGTTGACGGATTCTGAGTGGCTGCCAGGTTATTGACTTGATGTCGGTGCTCTTTACTGGTGCTAGGGTTTCTAGTGTCAGGGAATGGAAAGGAGAGATGGGTGTGGAGAGAGGGTCTATTGGGTTTAATTTTAAGGGGGAGATCTTTGAGTTGGCTTAAAGAATTGTTGGAGACTGTTGCATTTTTGGTTGTGCCGCTAAAACCGGCCGTGCAGTAGGGTTGCTCATCTACGGGTTGGGGTAGGGCGTCCCGGACGAGTTCCCCTGACTGCGACGCTTCCATTGGAAGTGAGGGTGGTACTGCACATTCCCATTCCTCAAACCGGTCGATTTCGTAGTTTTCGGTGCTATGATTAGAGGATGATATGCTGTTGTTGTTGGCGGTGCTCGGGATTGGTTCCGGTTGGACAAGTGGTAGTGAATTATTGGTGTTGGTTGTGTGGTCCATAATCCGTTGGGTCGGGTGGGTCAAAGTCCGAAGGGGAATCTATATCAATGGGTATTGCATTCGCACCTTTGAGTCGGTTAGATGTCTGTCTTGTCAAAATGGGACTTCTGTTGTTATTCGACTGCTTCTTCGGGGGTGGTGGTGACATATTGGAACGTTGTGGCTGCTCATTGCTGTTCTGAGGCGTTGATCGTTTCGTTTTTGACTTTTTGTTGCTGTTCGATTGCGGGGTTGGTTCACTGGATTGCGAGTTGGTTCTTGTTCTGGTTGCCATGTCTTCGATGTATTGTTTCATAGCTTTGTTGGCTGCTTCAATTCTTTCGATTTTTTCATCCCGTTCACTGAGTCGTTCCATTAGCTCCTTGATGTCTTTTTCTTTTTGCTCATTTTGTGCTATGATAGCGTCCAGTTTCGATAGCATCTCTTGTGAGGTTCGCTGTAATTCGGCTTCCAACTTCTCGATCTTCTTATCCTTCTCTGCTATTTTAGCTGTCAGGGAGTTCATCCTAACATGGTCCAGCCGTGGTTGAGCCGCAACTTGGGCGTAGGTACCGTTCCCAGCTGCAACTCGTTTCCTTGCTTCATCAGAGGAAATGTTCAAATCGATCTTGGTTCTGATGATATCCATCTCGGTCTTGTAGATAGGACATTGGCGACTTGAAGGACGATGGTTGTTTTCGCAGTTTCTACAAAAAGGCGCATTTTCACAACTCTCTCTCTCTTCGTGATCATCCGAACAGTTGTAGCACCGCCTCGGATTGACACATCCAGAGCGAGGGTGTCCGTATTCATAACAACCGAAACACAACATGGGGTTGGGGTAATATGGCTTTGTTTTGAAGTAGAGTACTCCAACCTTCACTTCTGCGGGATACACGCTTCGGTTGAACGTGAGGATTAGTGCTGACGTTCTTTCTTTATTGCTTCTTAGGATCCTCCGTACTTGGGTAACTCCTTGCGAACTTGTTCCTTCAAGAATTTCAGCCTCTTCTTTGTTCAGCAGGTCGAAAGCGGAAATAACACAGCGGCTAGCGTTGAGTGTTGGATGGAGTACGATGGAAACTTCCGTACCATCCACCAGTTCAGTCATTTTCAATAGCTTCTCAACTTGTGCAGGCTTCCTCGTTCGTAGCACGTACCTAGAACCTTTTTTCTCGCTTCTGGCATGTTCGATTGGACCAGCCCAGAGTTCGAGACTTTTCCCAATGATAAACGGTTCAATAGGGAGATTTCTGCCATCTTTACCTGTCAACAGTAACGTCGTTACAGCTCCGAATTCATTGCGTCCATCCAGCCATGCAGGTAAAGTTCTTCCGTTTGACCCACCAGGGTCGCCTCCACTAGTGGAGGCCATGCAGCGCAGTTCCTACTTCAAACCGGTGAGATCAAAACCGCTGTTGATGGTAGTGGTCACCCACTACCTACCCCGTGCGGTGTAATAAGGATAAGGGAAAAGGAAAACGGGACTTTGCGTTCACCCAACACAGATCAACTAGGTTCGTAACTTAATGCCTGTTGATGTCACTTCGCACACTCACTGCCGCCTTAACTCCGCAGCAACGCTTGGTGAAAACCAACGTGTGCGCGGCTGCAAAGGAGGCGCTTGGTCGTCCACTAAAACGAGTGGTAGACGATGTGCTTACTCGATCGTATGTGCTCCTGGTATCGGGTTCAGCGAAACTCGCGAAATTTTTCGCGTTTTTCGTTGCAAACACTGGCTCACTAACACTAGTTTCACGGAATGGTTCCGTTAAGAGGCGTAGCGCTAGCGCTCCCGGATGAAATCGTCAGTCACGAAAAATAATTCTTTCGACAACTACAATAATGCGACCGATCACTTCGGGTGTTCAACTCGAACTGGGTTACATTCTATTCATCATATCCGCTTGTCACAAAGCGAAAATAACAATGACGATATCTTATACCACATCTAGGTGGGACAAAAGTCGACAATACATGCTCACAATACAGACAAACCGACATCTTGTGCTACTCACTTCCCATTGATGCTCTTATTAACAGTTATCGTACGCTCATGGCTCTCGCATAATTTTTGCTCCTGTTTGATGTTTGTTCACTACCGCCACCTGGTTATGAGATTGCGAAACATTGGCAATGATTAACGATTTGATTGGTATTGAGCGATTACGTTCTCGTGACCATGATTTAAATCGCAATTTGTTTGAAGTGATACGTCTGTTTGTCTGTGCGTTGGTCTGCGGTCACAATTTCAGTGGCTTTTTTGAGTTAATCATTATTGAAATTAATGTCGCCGAATTTCCGAAAACGTTGTTTAGGAAATGAAACCTAGGATGATTAGTTGATAAAATAATAAATATGCATATGTAAGGTATATTCGTTTTTGAATATACAAGAAATCTGTTATTTTATTATACTTATTAAAAGGGAAACTACATATAGCTACTTACTCTAATATAATCGATAAAAATACAGTCTATCAAAAAACCATTCAATAACCGCTCTGTTGTATTTGCTCAAAAATGCATTTGTTGAATACAGTACCAACGTAATGCTGTCTCAAGAAATCGAATGTGCGACAATAAACAGCTTAAAACCTCTTCCCAGTACATTCTGCATAAGTGATAACGCAACATATCAATATACTACAATGACTTTTATATTCTGGATAGAAATTTTAAAAGATATTTTATAAAAGTTTACGTTCGAAAACAAAATTCATATATTTTCGACTGTTCCGCAACCATGCGTCTCCACTACAACTTTTTTTCAAAAAAGTAAATTTTTCGTTCTTAGCGCAGATTTGCGCAGACAGTGACGTATATCCTCAAAAACTAGACAAGATTTGGAGTTAGATGCAACACACCTGATCGTTCCGAACTGTTTCATTAAAAAGTACTAGATCAATGTAGCCTGAATTCATAACCAAAAAAATCAGTAAAAGTTACATTTTTTGAATGATCTTGAAAGACAACAAATGTAAGCTAAGATATAGATTAAATGTTGTAAAACTGAGGTTAAATGTATCCCAAAACAATAACAAAATTCATGGATTCCAATATCAGCTATATGTTACACACTGCGACATTGAAATTATGGTTTGAAATTATGATGATAAAAACAAATCATTCAGTACATAATTGTTCAACTTTGAGAAATTACCCTGGACTCAATTTTGATACAATAGACCTGAAAATCTGGATTTTTCTTAGTTGAAGTATTTATAATGAAGGAAAAATATCAATGCAATGAAATTTTGAGATGAAATATTGAGGTTTTGTCCGGCCTCCGGCCACTGTGCGTCATCCTCTCGGCAAACGAGTATGAGGAGAAAATGGAGGAAATGCTACAAGATACCGACACCTACGAAAAGATCTCCTTCGACCCAACAGCTAGAGTGTCCCGGAAAATCAAAGCAATCCTGGACGACTGGAAGGAGAACAGGTACATTGACGCCCGCACCCACAGAAAGCTGAACGTATCAAACTGCAACCCACCCCGCATATATGGACTACCTAAAACTCACAAACCAGGTAGGCCGTTACGCCCGGTGGTATCAACAGTGGGGTCCGCAACGTACCAAATAGCCCAGTACTTGTCGAGCATCCTCGGAAAAATCGTTGGGAAAACGGAAAATCATGTCGTCAACAGCTTCATCTTTGCCGCGGAGGTACCAGGAGCGCAGATCAGCGAAGACGAAGTCATGTTTTCGTTGGATGTTACTTCGTTATACACGAACGTGCCGGTTGACTACGCGATAGAATGTATCAACCGACGATGGAACGAAGTTGAAGCACACACACCGATCGACCAGAACAGCTTCGTAGCAGCCGTCAAGCTTGTGTTGGGGTCCACCTTTTTTGTACACAGAGGAGTGTTCTACAAACAAAATTTCGGCGTACCAATGGGTTCCCCTCTATCACCGGTTGTGGCAAATCTAGTGATGGAGAGGCTGGAACAGGAAAGCATATGCAAGCTGGAAGAAAAGCAGACACCGATGAAGATATATCGCCGCTACGTAGACGACTGCTTCTGTGTGGCTAAACGGAACTACATCGACACCATAGTAGCAACCTTCAATGAGTTTCACGAGAAGCTGAAATTCACCGTAGAAAATCAGGAAGACAACAAACTTAAATTTCTTGACATGACGCTACAAAGAAGGGATGGAGTAATCGTGAAAATTTGGACACCTAAACAGACGAACGAACGCTACTTGGACTACAACTCGGAAAGCCCGTTTCAACATAAACGTAACACGGCGATAGCGCTTATTGACCGTGCAATAAAACTGACGAACGCTAGTGAACGACACAAAACAATTATGACAGTCAAACAAATTTTAGCAAAAAACCACTATCCAAATTGGTTCATTAACAAATTGTTAAAACAAAGAACAGACAGACACTATAACACCTTAAGACACGAAGAAAGACAAACACAAGACAAGAAATATGTTTCTACACCCTACATTCCATGTCTGAGCGAAAAGCTATCGAAAATACTAAACAAACACGACATTACATTAGCCTACCAACCACGTAACAAAATAAAACAGACAATATTTAGTAAACTTAAGGACCCAATCCCGAAAGAAAAGACAAAAAATGTAGTATATGCAGTACCATGCGGATCAGACGATGGAAAGATTTACGTAGGACAAACAGGTAGAATGTTAGAGACGCGGCTAAACGAGCATAGAAATAACATAAGGAAGAAGGAAGCGAAAACAGGACTAGGACAACACCACATTGAAGAAGGACACGATTTCGACTTCCAAAAAACCGAGATCCTGGAAAGAATTGACAACCAGGAGAGCAGAACTATCGCGGAGGCCTTCCATATAAAACTGCTAGGGAATAACACCACTGTAAACCTACAGCGCGAGTGTGGTGGTATAGACGCAGCGTACAACGGACTAGTGTGCAAAATACGAACGTTGCCGAAGCGCACACAGCCGAGACGAACCGCATGACGTAATCTGACGAAATGATATACATAGAAATAGGATTTAGGGTTAGTTGATAGGCCACAGTGGTGGAGAACAAACGTTTTGTGTAAGTGGGTGGTAATTTCAAATTGTAGACCAAGAAGGAAAATTGTACTAACTTGACTCAATAAATGTTCACAGATCTGATGATGGCTGAATGAAGTAGGCCGAAACGTTATGCCAAAACGATTTGGAAAGTCTTTTTTCACCGAAAAAAATCAACAAATCTCGAAACCTAAAGGTATCTTGCTGCCTTTCTTTTCTCATCGCATACCTGTAAACCGGAGATTTTGTTAGCATGTTTATTATTTTTAATTAAATGAGTACTTACTGAATATACTTCGACAATCATCGTAAAAGTTGGAAATTAGATGTATGTATTTCATAAAGAATAAAGATGAACTGAAGTGAACAAAGATTTTTCATCTTAGTGGTTGAATCATTCGACCACTGACTTTCAGTAATAATTTAATTGCTGATACGCCTTCAGTAATCGGCTTTGCTGATTTTCGGCGATTCTCGTTGACAGCTGATTTCAATCGTTCTGTCAAACAGAATACTGATAACCAGCAAAAAAATAAGTGCTGATCAGCAAGCCGAAATGCTGAATTACAGTAAACAGTTGCATTGGCTGCTGCACAGCAGCAGTTGGGAGTCTCGCTGAACCAGTTCCAGCAATCCAAATTGCTGGAACATGAAGAGGAAATTTGGTGTGTACATTCATCTCTGAACTAACCACCAGAGATGTATGTGCTATCACAATTGATGTATCTGTTGGAAACCTCAACAGGAAATACGTCTATTGTTCGGTTTATTTACCGCATGATGAACCATCCCCTACGGATGCTTTCAAACAAGTCATCGCATAGTGTACTTCAAAAGGCCTTCCGCTAATTGTTGGCAGTGATGCTAATGCTCACCATATCATCTGTGGCAGCTCAGACATTAACTTGAGAGGCTCCAGTTTGATGGAGTACTTAAGTAAGTAGTACAGATCTTGCATTACTTAACATAGGCAACCGCCCAACCTTCATGGTATCTGCTAGAGAGGAAGTGTTAGATATAACGCTTTGCTCTAGCAGAATTAGTCACGAGCTGACCAATTGGCATGTGTCAGATGAAGAATCTTTAACTGACCATCGCTATATCTTTTTTGAACATTTAAATGTTATTTCGCAAACATTGCGTTTCAGGAATCCTCGGTCAACAAACTGGGATCTTTTTACTGATTTGGTTGCGGCCAAATTTCATGGATACTCACCATCCATTGACACTCCAAGTGGTTTAGATGATGCCGTTGATACTACAACGATCTTCATCATGGAAGCTTTTGAAGAAGCTTGTCCTCTACGGTCTGTGAAGATCACAAGAGGAACCCCTTGGTGGAATTCTGATCTGGCGAAACTCAGGAAGCAATGTAGAAAGAGTTGGAATAGACGACGTTCGGCTGGTTCGGAGGCTTTCAGGTCGGCTCGCAAGGCCTACAGGAAAGCTCTCCGGTCTGCTGAACGATCCGGCTGGAAAAAAAATTGTACAAATGTTTCCAGTTTGAGTAAAGTCAGTTGGTAAACAAAATCCATGCGAAATCTAAGGATTTCCGAGTGAACGAACTTCGTTTTCCAAATGGCGATCTGACTTCCTCTGATGAGGAAGTTCTGGAATGCTTATTCAGCACACACTTCCCTGGATGTGTGGATATTTGATTTGATTCTTTAGCTTCGGCTCGGAGTATTGTAACTATAGAATCGATTGAGAGGGCTCTTAATAGCTTTGCTCCTTTCAAATCTCCTGGAGCAGATGGGATTTATCCTGTTTTGCTTCAAAAGCAATTTGATTATTTCAATCATGTTTTGAAAAAAAAATAGGATATCGCGCCACTTGGACGGTGGCTTCTATATTCGTCTGTTTTCCACTATAACTCAGTCAATTTTGAACCAATTGACTTGAAATGTTGTGCACGGGTAGATACTATACCTATCTCACTTCATTCCAAAAATTGTGTCAATTGGTTCAAATTTGACTGAGTTATAGCGGAAAACAGACGAATGTAGAAGCCACCACCCAAGTGGCGCGATTCCCTACTTGTTTGCAGTATGAAGTTCATTCCGAAAGTGGGTCGTGCGTCGTATGAAGAAGCAAAGAGTTTCGGATCAATCAGTTTGACCTCTTTTCAATGCCATATTGGAAGCCGCACGGGGTCATGAGTGTTTGCGGATGCACCCAAGGGGGAGGCTTATCACTCCTTTTGTGGAATCTCGTAGCAGATACGCTATTGAGGCAACTCAATAATAGCGGTTTTCCTACTTATGGTCGACGACTATCTAACATTGTTAGTTGGTATGTGCATCAGCACCCTTTTCGACCTGATGAGAAGTGCCCTTTAAGTAGTTGAAGGTTGGTGTCGCCAAAATGGCCTTGCTGTTAATCCGAGTAAAACAACTATTGTTCTTTTTACGGAAAGCCGAAACCGTAATGGCGTTCGACCTTTACGTCTCTTTGATTCTGAAATCGATGTGACTGAACAGGTAAAGTACGTTGGAGTTTGTTCGGGAGCATCACTGTCCCCCCAGAGGTTCATCCCTGGATGCAGTTGGGAAATATTTCACCCCACTGTACATGAACACTACTACAACTAATCAGGTGAAGAGCAGATGCAGTATTACATAATTATAAGGAAGGTATAATAAAGAACAGATAAGGGAACACTAGCCAGTAGGAGTTTAGCCTCTGGGCCGCCAATAATGGCATATTGTAAATAGATTTTAACGTGTTTTAATATAAGTGTCTGTTGTAAATATATGTATCGTATGGAATAAAGGTGTTTAAGTACGGTTAACTAGTTTCACGTCGCGAGTTATAATTGGTGAATTCCGGAGAATTATGCCCACTGTTACCCAGGCAGAAAGGGGAACCTAAGTCGTCCCGACGACCCCCCCCCCCCCTCCTTTTTTGGTTACTTCTGGAAATCCTAAGGAACTTCCCAATCGTGTTGGGGGATTGAGGAACCAATTACAGTCCACTCCAAAACCGTCAAGGACTCTCCTCCAATAGAGTTATTATTGATTCCAAGCTTTCCTGGACACCTCACATTGAGTTCAAGAATCAAGAATCAAGAAAGCTTGTATGGCCTTCGGGCAATGCCGGCGAAGCTTTGGTACAACTTGGGGTCTAAAACCCAAGTATATCAAATGGATTTACACAACTGTGGTTCGGTCAATATTGGCCTATGGATGTCTTGTGTAGTGGCAAAAAAGTGAAATGAGAACGGTCCAATCAAAGTTAGGTCATCTCCAAAGGATGTGCTTAATGGCGATGTCTGGAGCGTTATCTTGGCTCGAAGCTCTTTTTGACGTTACTCCACTACACATTCATCTCAAACAAGAAGCACTTTCTTGCACTTACCGTCTGCGGGTACTCGATCTACTAGAGAAAACTCCTGTGAACCGCACATCAACACACATCACTTTTAATGAATTGGGACAAAATTGTCCTTGCTCCAAGTGATCTTACAATTGCTTGTTATTTTCCATATAGGACATTTTCCACGAAATTCCCTTCCACGAAATTCCCTTCCCGGAAAGAGTGGACATCTGGTTATATGGAGAGAAGTATTTCAGAGGGCATCGTATGTTACACTGATGGCTCCCTTCTCGAAGGTCGAGCTGGTGCTGGTGTTTATTCTCGTGAGCTAAGGCTTACTCACTTGGTAGACACTGCACCGTTTTTCAGACCGAAATCTTTGCTCTTATGTGCGGAGTGTAATCGACACTTCAGTAACACGTAATGGTCAAAGTAATATACTTCTGTTCAGATAGCCAGGCTGCTATTAAAGCACTTGCTTCGACCAACTCTAGGTCGAAGATAGTTATCGCTTGTCGAACTCAAATCGAGGAGCTGAATTCAACAAACGCTGTTCACTTTGTATGGGTACCTGGCCATTCTTCCATCGCTAGGAATTAATTGGCTGATGAGTTGGTTCGCACTGGAGCATCGCATGACATCATTGGCCCTGAGTCAGCTATTCCGATATCGTTGGGTAAAGCTTCAGATTCACACCTGGGCTGCCTCTCAACACAGACAATGCTGGAATAGTTTGGAGTCATCAACACTTGTGAAATTTTCATCGACTACGCTTTTAACGATCATTTTAATTTTTCATAGTTGTGGCTTTCACAACTAGAGGCGCGCGCATCGTTTTTCTATGCGTTTGACGTTTCACACTAGCACCTTCTGTTGACGATATTGCACAACACAGTGATTCGTGCAACTTTTCCACCAGGTGGTTGTAGTGTGAACTGGGCGATGGATTTCCATGAAAATCGTTCAAGGTGTTACGTCTGTTTGTCTGTGGAAAAACGATGCGCGCGCCTCTGGTTGTGAAAGCCGCAACTATGAAGATTTAAAATGATCGTTAAAAGCATGGCTGATGGATATTTCACCAGTATTACGTGTGTTTGTCTGTGCTGTAATTAGGCTATGTTGCTACTACATTTTCATACAAAAATGTGAAAATTTGTATGGAACGTAGACTTTGCCCTGAACCTCCCCCTCAGAGTCTACGCAGTTTATGGACAGGCTCTATGTAATACCTAAAATCAGCCTATAATCCCTCATGTCAAGACCATAGAATTAAAAGTTCTACATTCTAACGTACTCATCCATACGGCAAAATTCAATTTTACGCTCACAAATCAATAATGAATCCAGAAATCACTTAACCAGTTCAACCGCACCGCTGAAAACCATGTTGCAGCGGCTTATTGTAGCACATAAAATCTGATAAATTTTCGATTAGGCAAAAACAACCGAGTGCACTCATCGCCCTCTGGACGTCGCCACTCAGCTCATCCCAATCCGCCATCGCCGGTCGCTTTCGTCGTGCCTCTTGTGTTCTTTTATCGGATTACAAAATACTGACCAATTCAAACATAATATTCATGTGGTGTGGCATGGACGTGGGCACGACGATACGGATCGCAGAAGGGGAGGATATCTGAGTTCATCATTTACATTTGGCAACTCGTGTGTCCGCGTGTCGTCCTGGATGCAGCATGGCGGCCGTCATCGCAGTCGTTAATGCATAATTACAGTTTATTGCTTTAATCGTTTCAAATTACATAACATGTCCTCCACCCGCTGCTTCGTTTGTTCGTTTGGATGGGTGCGAATTTGGCGAGCTGTGACTAATTGAATTGGGGTTAATCCTTGCCGGTGAAATGGGAAATTTGTATGGTAGGCTCGGATGCTCTCTGCGTCAGGTATGACTGTTTGTAGCTGAGTGAGGTTATGTATGTCGTATTTATGGCCGAATGTTGGAAATCGGGACGGTGGAAAACCGTGACCACAAGCATATGTGATTCTGGTTTCAAAGGTAAACTTGATTGGAAGTTACGGAATAGAGTGGTCTGATCAGGTTTTCCCATGGTGAAAGCACAGACAGATAGACCACAGACAAACAGACGTAACGCCTTGAACGATTTTCATGGAAATCCATCGCCCAGTTCACACTACCATCACCTGGTGGAAAAGTTGCACGAATCGCTGTGTTGTGCAATATCGTCAACAGAAGGCGCTAGTGTGAAACGTCAAACGCATAGAAAAACGATGCGCGCGCCTCTGGTTGTGAAAGCCACAACTATGAAAATTTAAAATGATCATTAAAAGCGTGGTCGATGAAACTTTCGTAAGAGTTACGTCTGTTTGTCTGTGGCGCTAGTGTGAAACGTCAATCGCATAGACAAACGATGCGCGCGCCTCTGGTTGTGAAAGCCACAACTATGAAAATTTAAAATGATCATTAAAAGCGTGGTCGATGAAAATTTCGCAAGTGTTACGTCCGTTTGTCTGTGCCTTCACCTTACCGGCCAATAGTCCATTTTACGAGCCGATTTTATGAATGAATTGAAAAGCAATATCATTATCAACATTGTTGTCACTTCGTAAAATGGCTCATAAAGCCTGAGTACCCTCTGCTGGGCAAAACGCGAAGATAGACCACAGAGAAGAGACGTCCAAGCTCATCAAGTGCAGTTGTGTAAAACATTGCAACGGTTATGTTAAAATAACTGGAAATGTGGCCATTACGCGGCGCTGCCACAATTCGAATCGTGGTACAAATTTGCCGTTGTTTTATCTTTTGGCAGGTGTGCACCCTAGTATATTCCCATGGAAAGAATGTGTTGGTTTTCCTTGGAAAACAATTATTTGTAATTTGTAATTTGTTGTTTTATTGTTAACGATAACCTTTTAGTTGCTACTTTACATTAGGTCAAGGATTCTATTATTGTATTTTTATTGAACTCATTTTTGATTCAAAATGTTGAAACTATTTGTCAATGGTTTGTGTGAGAATCTTTCTCTGTAATGATTATTCAACAACTGTATTCATTATTTGTATATACTTTATTACCGATACTTCAATATTACATACAATGATTCACACTTCAGACAACAAAAACAACATCTCCACATATGACAGATACTCAATGTAAACATACACGCTAAACGTGATAGAGTAATACAATAATTTATTATGTGCATACCACAAGGTACCACATCTCGTTTTTTCTCCAGATCCGCAGCAAGGTCACTCCATGTTGTTTTCGCTTATAGTCTTCTCAGTTTATGAACGTCTCGCTTCAGTCCCACATCAGAATTAGTAGTACAGTCATCCATTTGGTCATCCATCTCTGCTCGGCATTTTGGTAAATTACTTGGCCGTTACTTATGGTTGTACCTAAAAAGAAATATTATTTTGACCCAAGTATTTTCCCAAATTCCAAAATATTTTTAATACTGAGTGTCAAGCTAAATATTACCTTTGCTGATGAATTAATTGAATTGCTTTCCTCTTCTCAAATGTTTTCAATGACAGCTAGCATGCAAACATTGTATACTGCCAACTGATTTTTTTTGACATGTCCATTCATAGAAGAATCTCATAGAAAAGGTATGTATATTCAGATTATTATTCAGACATTTTTTTTACTAATATGTCGGAATACTGCACGAATGTTACAGTGGAAATATTATCAATATCCATTAACTCGTTTTCGATCCAAAGTGTCCAAGTGTCATACAAACACTATTTCATTTTATGTTTTTTTAGCGAACTTCGCTGGAACTCGTTTCTTATTCAGAATATATTCAGAAGTTTGGAATTTACAGATTTTGTTTTCTAAATATCGAAGTGATTGATACTTTTTTTTAGATCAAATCAGGATTTCGAAAAACGTCACTTGTCCAAAGCAATATTTGTAATACTAGTTTTAGGTGAATAATAATTTGAAAACTTGAAAACATCCAGTTTTTGAATTATATTTAATGTTCACAAAACTCGCACCCGCACTAGCGCACCGGTTGCTGGTATTATCATCATTAGGCTACTTAAGAGCTGAAATTAGCACTAATCTGAATCGAGTTGCTATGTTTATAAGTCGGTTATACATCAATCGATCATCTCATTGGAGCACTTTTCGACGGTTCACCTATATAGGTGTCCACGTTTTTAGGAATCATGTTTCCGATAATTCCGGAATTCTCATGATTTACCATTTACCTTTCAAACTGAATGAGTTTATTTGTACGGTTTGGTCGTTCAATAGGTTTACATTCTACATTCTACGATGCATATTTTCCCGCATTAACTGGTGATTCGTGCTCAATCAAACCTATTTAAACATTACAAAACCAAAAACTTGTTCCTTTGATGTCGCTCTTTTGGATTCTGAACTGTAGGACTTATTTTCATGGTGTACCTCCAAAATATTGCAAAAGCCCCTCAACATGTTATGTTCTCACTCTAGATACCTAATGAAGCTATTTCAACAAGCCTTTTCCAAATTATTCGCATTCAATGTACCGTCAAAATTTAGAACTTTTTATCTTTAAGTAACTCTGATTTTCTACATATGCTCATCATATTGATAATATTCTCAGTTCGTTGGATCGGACTAGAATATTTTGCATTATTGCAAAGCCCAATCATCTGTCTATCATATCACTTATTTCACATCTTTTCGATGAAATACATTCTCATTTTTTTTGTTAACGCTTACAAGTCTGACGTAGTGCACACTGACCGTGATTGTCTGTGTCATTATGGCCCTTACGCTTGCCTCTACGATTCAATTCTATGTACTGAAACTATTTAAAGCACATTTTTATTTAAATTTTCAATGAACTTATTATTGTCGCGCTTATCTTTTATTAAAGTCCTGCGGCGGTCGTACGCTCGCAAGGCATACCGCCGCATGACAGTCGCAAGGCAAAACAAAAGAAAAAGTGTTCCCGCCAAAAACAAAACCACGTGGATTTCGCGAAGTGACAGATGTTTTTGAATGTATTTGTGACGAACGGCAAGAGTGGCTCAGTGGAATGAGTGTTCTTGCTGTCAAACCCCATATAATGGAATTATATACTTTTAAATCTGGTGACGCTGTTATGATTAGTGACTGTCGCGCTAATATCAGAAGCCAGAGGCAGATTATCGCCATATTCTGATTTTTCTTGAGAGGCATAATAACACAAATATCACTTTTACATGTACACACATTTTTATTGGTAAAAATCCATGGATTTAATATATAAATTTTATTTGTACACACGTACTCGTTTTCCACGCTGGATCACACATGAAATCGATGGGCCTTATATAAACTATGTGTATCTACACAGGAAAAGGGTCATCTATGACAAATTGCAATCTATGTGTGCGAAACATGCATACAATATTTGCAGTTTTTTCAGTGTATGAAATCTAAAAAATCAAACAAGGTAACATGTTAGTAAATGGTACCTGTTTGCATTAATAAGCTCGACTGAAAAACAAACCTCATAATCCAGCTTTCATTAGATTTATCTATTCCTGTAGTTACAGAAATGATTATCTTTTATTATTCCAATATCTTGTGCTTTTGATATACTGTACGTTATTCTCCTCGATAATCGTTTCAATACTTCTTTAACTGATCAAAATTTGTCTCTTCCTGTAAGGAAATTATTGTGCAGAATTTGTTGTTGAGCGTACTGCTGTACCTTGTTCTCTAACTTGTACCACAGTTCTTGGCAAGATGGCTCACTCATTAGCAAAAATGGCACTATATCCAGTGTTAGGCAATCATAAGTCAAAATGCCCCTCCTGACCACACCCGATTCATTTTATATTCATAGACTTCAGAAGTGATTACTCAAGAACTCACTGTACTTGAATCGCATAAACATTTAGTGCCATTCAATAGGTTATAACACAGAGAACAGACATCCAAGTCCAGTTCCGAAACTGTGTAAGCAATTTAACGGCCATTTGAAATCGGCAACACAAGTGGCAATAGCGTGGCGCTGCAATCGGTTAATTTCCCATACTAATTTAATTCACCACTTGAAATGTTTCAATTCAACACTGACTGTGGCAATATGGTGTTTGGTGGCGTTAGTGTTGTCATCGTGTATTGGTTTGCAACCTTACTCAAGTAAAGATTCAAATCCTTACACAACTTTCCGAATGAAATTTGTTCTAGCCTGGATGTCTGTTCTCTGTGGTTATAAAGCGCTTTTTACTCGAATTCCTAAGACTTCTAGTTAAGCCGAAAAGTTCCATTTTTTTATTGTTAGATTTTTTAAATACCAAATTCATTAGCCATTTGACTAGCATGATACTTAACAGGTTAGTGGTTAGCAACTGCTCTGAATATGTCGTCTAGCTTCAACGAATGCTTCAACTGTCATTTTGACTTCCTATCTTGCAAACTACCAAGACAGTTTAATCACAGACAAACAGACGTAACACTTGCGAAACTTCCATCGACCACGCTTTTAACGATCATTTTAAATTTTCATAGTTTTGGCTTTCACAACCAGAGGCGCGCGCATCGTTTTTCTATGCGTTTGACGTTTCACACTAGCGCCTTCTGTTGACGATATTGCACAACACGGTGATTCTTGCAACTTTTTCACCAGGTGATGACAGTGTGAACTGGGCGATGGATTTCCATGAAAATCGTTCAAGGTGTTACGTCTGTTTGTCTGTGGTTTAATTATTCTCATGAATTATCTTGAAGTTACATTTTAAGTCTTGTAAGAGATGACAAAGCATTAGTTAAATCATGTATTCATGTTAATTTGGTTTCAAGAGCCAACCCTTTTTACGTCTCGTAGACTTATTATACTTTACTGAGCAATAATAACATCAATATATATCACCTGAGGTGGGTCCATAACAATCTCAGTATCTGCTCAGTTATATTCGCATTTGGAACATATTCAAATACTATTCGTTCCTAACGCTCAGCCTAAAGTTTAGTTTTGTCTTTCGCCTTCTCAGCTGCCACTTAATTGGTGTGAAATTTCATTTTTAATGGTCCAATTTAACTATAAATCCCAGATTGGAGTTCAAGAGAAATCGCACGAGAAACTTCTAGAACGATTCCTGGCAGAAACTTTTTACGGTGACTGCCATTTGAACTGTCATTTCTTCGCAACTGCGTACTGCGATCGAAGAAAAAATGGTTTCTCGAGCGATTCAGCCAAGGAATTTCCCATGCATCAAGATAGGCCGAGAAATTCCTTCTGATCTGCAAACAGTTCTTAAATCTGCATTGGCTGGTAATCTGTTTCTTACGAAATTTACGACGCTGTTGCATTTTTAGTACTTTAATTTTTAATAACACAATTCGCCTTATACGGCCCTACAAAGAATCGACTATATCTGCCTTGCAGATCTTACCACAAACGAAGATATAAATTCGTCTGTGGTCTTACCGCCTTTAAGGTGAATATATAACGAAGCCACACCTCAGATTTTCAAGAGCACAAATCTGAAGAACCGAATGTCAGTTTGCCCTGAAAAGTTGATCGATTGGTCACCACCAGCGGGCTACCAATCGATCAACTTTTCAGCACAAACCGTCTTACGGTTCTTCAAATCTGTGCTCTTAAAAATTTGAGGTGTGGCTTCGTTATATATTCACCTTAACGGCATTTCCACCTTCAACGGTTTTTTTCGCCTTCAACAGCTTTTCACTCTCCGACGGATCTTTCCGCCATCGACAGTTTTTCGCCTTAGTCGGCTCTTCTGCCTATAACATTTTTCCTGCTTTCGAAAAATCTTTCCGCCTTCAACGGCTTTTCTATCTGTAATCCTTTCCGCCTTTTACGGCTATTTCAAGAATGTCGCCTTCATTAGCTTTTATCGCCTTCACTGGCTTTTAACAGCAACGGCAAAATTTGATTTCAAAATATTGTTTCACCTCTACGCCTTCCTCGGCCATCCGGTTAACAAATCAATACTTCATTCATCATTCAGCATTTAAGTCTAGATTTAGGACAACAACCCCATTCAACGAGTATCAATATCACAATCAACAAAACTTAGATTTTCTTCACAGTTCTTTATTTCTTTATCTTACAATAGTGATTGTCATCGATTTGAACTAAACAATACCGATCACCATCAAAATCTCTCACAGGTTGATCATTGTCATTATTCGAAGGTACAAATCTGTACAAATAGATTGTTTGATTCATATTGAACAGTTAGTACACAATATTTACCTTTTTGATTCCAATGTTGAAATTCAATCACAAGTCATCACCTGGAGGTCATCACCACTCTGCATGCACCACACACACCACTCATCTCTTTCTTCTTTTTCCAAAGACAACACTTCCCGAGCCGAAATTAAACTAATTTCACATGCACTGTTCTCGTCGCCAATGTGAGAATCTTTCTCTGTAATGATTATTCAACAACTGTATTCATTATTTGTATATACTTTATTACCGATACTTCAATATTACATACAATGATTCACACTTCAGACAACAATAACAACATCTCCACATATATCTCTGTCATATATGACAGATACTCAATGTAAACATACACGCTAAACGTAATAGCACAGACAAACAGACGTAACACTCTTCAAAACAGCTTGGCACATGCATTTAACGATCAATTCAAATTTCATTTGATTTGCGCGATCCTTCCACCAGAGGTGCTAGTGTTCAATCGCTTTGACGTTTGCCAGTGTACACGTTGCTGAATGATGCAAACGAAAATTACAGGCGTTTTGTGTAGTAGTGTGCGTGTTAGCAAACGTCAAATCGAAATCCATCATGGTCGACAATGTCTCGCGCGGTTATACCAACAGGTGGCAGTGTGCTCATAAAAAAGACACCGGGCAAAAGTTTTTGATGAATTTCCTTTAAGAGTTACGTCTGTTTGTCTGTGGTAATAGAGTAATACAATAATTTATTATGTGCATACCACAAGGTACCACAGTTTGCTCCAATTGTGTTGTTAAATTAATCAAATTACAATACGCTTGTTGTTCTTTGAGCAAATACATCTCATTTTCTGAGCAGGAAAATCCGAAGGTGCACTTGTGAAATAATTCATAGGGGGTGATACACAAATTATGTCACGCAAAAATTTACCTTTTTCAACCCCCCCTCCCCCCTATGTCACACTTTTTGCACAGACAAACAGACGTAACACTTGCGAAATTTCCATCGACCACGCTTTTAACGATCATTTTAAATTTTCATAGTTTTGGCACAGACAAACAGACGTAACACTTGCGAAACTTCCATCGACCATGCTTTTAACGATCATTTTAAATTTTCATAGTTTTGGCTTTCACAACCAGAGGCGTGCGCATCGTTTTTCTATGCGTTTGACGTTTCACACTAGCGCCTTCTGTTGACGATATTGCACAACACGGTGATTCTTGCAACTTTTCCACCAGGTGATGGCAGTGTGAACTGGGCGATGGATTTCCATGAAAATCGTTCAAGGTGTTACGTCTGTTTGTCTGTGGTTTTGGCTTTCACAACCAGAGGCGCGCGCATCGTTTTTCTATGCGTTTGACGTTTCACACTAGCGCCTTCTGTTGACGATATTGCAAAACACGGTGATTCTTGCAACTTTTCCACCAGGTGATGGCAGTGTGAACTGGGCGATGGATTTCCATGAAAATCGTTCAAGGTGTTACGTCTGTTTGTCTGTGCTTTTTGTATGGGACCTCAATTTTTTTTGTATGGGTTGTCACGCTCTGCAAAACCCCCCCCTCCCCCCTACAAGCGTGACGTAATTTGTGTACGGCCCCTAGGTTAGCGCCAAGGGGCCAGACACGTACAATTCTTGCCTTAGTATATTATAGTATACTGAAATGGGTCCACCCCATTACCCCGAACGCCATTACCCCGAACGCCACTACCCCGAAAGCCATTACCCCGAATAGGCCACTACCCCGAAAGCCCTTTCCCCGAAAGCCATTACCCCGAAAGCCCCTACCCCGAAAGGGCCATTACCCCGAATCGTTCAGGAGATCACCAAAAAAGTGGTGACCGATTAGAAGTTGATGAGGGTGATTATAAGTTAGAAAAGGGTAATCAGTAACTAGTGTAGGTATGAATACTCTTCTCCATCCTATGCCCCTATGTTAATTCTATTTTTAAACAGACGATTTAGGTACCGAATTTTTCCGTTTTCTTTTTGTAACGAGTAAAAAAAAAATATAAAAATAAAACACAAATCAAATAGCTCTTATTTACTTCATTTTAGATAGCATGACAATGGGAACACAAGATAGGTTCCGTTTCCCTTAGGTTTCCGTAAACGAAAGCAGCAAACGCAATGAAATTAAGAAGACAAGTAAAGACAAATTTGTTTCCATATTTTAAACTAGCTGCTCTTTTGAACTTATAGCCACAGACAAACAGACGTAACACTTGCGAAATTTCCATCGACCACGCTTTTAACGATCATTTTAAATTTTCATAGTTTTGGCTTTCACAACCAGAGGCGCGCGCATCGTTTTTCTATGCGTTTGACGTTTCACACTAGCGCCTTCTGTTGATGATATTGCACAACACGGTGATTCTTGCAACTTTTTCACCAGGTGATGACAGTGTGAACTGGGCGATGGATTTCCATGAAAATCGTTCAAGGTGTTACGTCTGTTTGTCTGTGTTATAGCTATGGCTATAAAAACTACAAGTATTTCAAACTGACTTTTTTCCTTCTTTTAAAAGTTGGTTGGCCTCAAGCACGATTGTAACTGGTGGCAAACGATTGTGCTGGCTATCAACACTTCTTTAAATATTTGCCTTCTTTTGAAAATAGGCTGTTATTTTGAGTTTGCAGTTTCCAACCGTGTACTATTGCAGAGTTGTTTGGTAGCCAAACTGTTAATTTCTTTATAGAAATGTTTCCTTCTTTTCATCAGAAGCTGTTCTTTCGAGTTTGAGTGTTACGTAGTTTATTTGCAGACGAATAACTAACTCCATAGCGGATTTGTTCTTCTTTGAATAATAGGCTGTTCTTTCAAGTAAAATTGTTCAGAATTGACTTGCGGCCAAACTGGCAACTAGATTTCTTTTGATTTTGATGATCAGTTTCCAGAACATCAAGGCCTAAAATTGTTTTCTGAATATTTTTTTCAAGATTGTAGTACTGGACTGGATTTCAGATATTCAGTTCAGTTCAGTTCAGTTTAGCAAGGTAGATCTAGCATCGTTGGACCAAATTAACTATTTTTTTTTTTTCTGGCGACTAAACTGTAGCTTTTCTTTTCATGAAAGGCTGTTCTTCTAGCTGCACTTATATAATTTACTGGGAGTGAAAGCTGCTTACTGTATATGAGATTTGCCCTTCTTTAATTTATAGGCTGTTCATTCAAGTTACGTCGATGGTTTGAACGACACCTCATGCAAACCAACGGGGTTCATTTTTTAATTTGAACTTCTAGTAACCCTGCGGGCATCAAAAAACACACTGATGGCAACCCTTTTTGCTGTTTTGTTTTGATTCTGCGTTCCGTTTCACCCCGTTCCATGAGCAGAATGACGTTTGAACCGTTTTTAGTTTGAACGATGTGCAGATTAGAGGGGGTCAAATTAAAAAGTGTTCAGATTAGATGAGGTCAAACAAACGGGGGTAGACGGTATATTGTTACAGAGTTGTTTGGTGGCCATGTTGCCCTTTGCAGATTTATGTATAGGGGGCGTGCATAAACTATGTAAGTAGGAGAGGGTCTATCCAAATTCTAAGCTCTATACAAATTTACAAATTTTTGTATGAACAAATCGTTGACTTCGTGGCCGAGCGGTTAGCGGCGTTAGTCGTTTAGGTATCTCGCATGCCTCGGAGTGAGGGTTCGATTCCCGCTCCGGTCGAGGAAAACTTTTCGTCAAAACAGAAAATACTCCACTGGGCCACTGAGTGTTATTATACGTGTTGTCCATTGTCTAATGTTAGTAATGTACAGTCTGTGCGGCCTCTGGCCGAAGACGGTTTTAAAATTGTACGATGAGGAGGGGGAGAGGACCAAGGTGACCAAAATTCGGTCTACGTAGTTTATGAATGGTCCCATAGGAGATTTGCCCTTCCCTAATTTATATGCTGTTCTTTCTCTTTATATCCTTGCAGACCTTATTGGCGGCCAACCAATCAATCACATTTTTTCACATTTAAGGAATGTTTTTTTAAGTTACACTGTTATTGAGTTTTATTACCAAATCGTCTGTTCTTCCCTGGCCTATTTTGCAATTGGCTTCTTTAGCGGTGTTGAGATTATTCCATATTCGGAATCTGCATGCCAAACTGGGCCGAAATCCAAATTTTCATGAATTTTGGTGCCCGGGAACCTATTTAAAAATCAATTTGAACTTTGTATGGGAGCGATTTGTCGGAACACCCCTCGTCGCATTTTGTACTGGGCGGAGCTGTCAAGCAGTTGCTCAGCTGTCAAAAGGTGATTTCAAAAAATCTCTTTGAAATTGATTTTAGTCACCAAAATAAAGTTCTAAAAATCTGAAAAAAATCATAGTGGCTCAGAAAAAGATGCTCTTTCGTATGAAATCGCAAAAACAATACATTTTTCTAAATTTAAAAACCCAATTTGTATTATGTGATCTCGCCTAATGATCATTAGACTTATTAGTGATACTTTGGCCAAATGTCTTTTCGGCCTAATGAGCCAATCAGCCAATATCGATAGCCAGTATTTGAAGGACCTTTGCTGACAGCTCTATCTCATACAAGATCATCTCTAATACGTATTATTCCATTATTTTGTTTTAAGGTTATTCTTTACAATGATATCTTCTGGTATTAAAGCTGTCAGTAATGTTATTAAATTAATAAAAATATAAAATACCCATCATCAGAATAACCCATCTAAAAATATGCTTTCGGGGTAATGGCGTTCGGGGTAGTGGCCTATTCGGGGTAGTGGCGTTCGGGGTAATGGCCCATTCGGGGTTACGGCTTTCGGGGTAATGGCCTATTCGGGGTAATGGCTTTTGGGGTAATGGCGTTCGGGGTAATGGCGTTCGGGGTAGTGGCATTCGGGGTAATGGGGTAGAACCACTGAAATAAATTAGTGCATCGTAGCAAACTCTGCGGCCGATTTTTTCGATAAACAATGTTTGTTTTCTGAGTCATCTGTCATAGCCTTGATTTCAGCCAGTACGATTACTTTGATGGTAAAACCACAGACAAACAGACGTAACACCTTGAACGATTTTCATGGAAATCCATCGCCCAGTTCACACTACCATCACCTGGTGGAAAAGTTGCACGAATCACTGTGTTGTGCAATATCGTCAACAGAAGGCGCTAGTGTGAAACGTCAAACGCATAGAAAAACGATGCGCGCGCCTCTGGTTGTGGAAGCCACAACTGTGAAAATTCAAAATGATCGTTAAAAGCGTGGTCGATGGAAATTTCGCAAGTGTTACGTCTGTCTGTGGTAAAACATTAATATACAAAAATATACATTAATATATTATTATACCGCACATATACTAATATACCACAGACAAACAGACGTAACACTTGCGAAATTTCCATCGACCACGCTTTTAACGATCATTTTAAACTTTCATAGTCGTGGCTTTCACAACCAGAGGCGCGCGCATCGTTTTTCTATGCGTTTGACGTTTCACACTAGCGCCTTCTGTTGACGATATGGCACAACACGGTGATTCGTGCAACTTTTCCACCAGGTGATGGTAGTGTGAACTGGGCGATGGATTTTCATGAAAATCGTTCAAGGTGTTACGTCTGTTTGTCTGTGAATATACTTTGAATACACTCATTATGCTAATACGTGTCTAGCCCCTTGGTTAGCGCCATCATGGCGTCGAAACGAGTTTTTAGGTGGGAAAGTCACCGTCAATGTCGCTACTGTGCTTATTTTTTTCTCTTTACACAACGTTTTTAGGAAATTTTGCTCGTTCATCTGTTCTCTGTGGATAGACGTCCGTTCTCTGTGATTAAACGTACGAGCGGAGGTCTTCTATTGACTTTGCACCATTTTCGCTCTTGATGTTCTTGCAACGTATAATAATTGGTTTGAAAACCAACGCATGAAGAAAAACTAATTCAAATTGGAAAATAACGAGTCAAAAATTGCATATTTTTTTTGTATTTTGGGTTGGAAATGCTCTAATAAAGCAAGTCCGTTTAGCGCCACCTCGATTTCATCGCTTGCGGCTTGTGATACTGATTTCCACCGCGCCGGTTCCACCCTATTGTGACGCTTAGTGATGCTCAACCTGTTCTAACTGTCAAAATCACGCTGCGGAGCGGACCGGGCGCAAAACTTCAGCAGTTGTTTACATAATTTTGTTGTAGAAAATTTAGTTATTTTTAAGTTTTGTACAGTTGTTAGCTTTAAAAATTACTCAAAGGTAAGTATTTCAGCTTTCACGTATGTTGGAGTATTATACTCATCATTATCCTACAGGGAAATGATCAAATCGCTGCGCTTCGTTGTCCGGTGCTCGCCCATCCTCAGGCAACCAGTTCTCGGACCGGTGAAAAATTTGCACATCACACCTCTCAACCAGGCGGGACATTCCAAGTGGCAAAACATCCGACACATAAAGGCATTGAATGATGGTCGGAAGTCCGTCCTGTTCATCAAGTTGTCGCGTCAAATCCGACTGGCCATCCAAGCGGGCGGAGCCAATCCGGCCGTAAACAATACCCTCCGGGCGGCCATAGACGAGGCACTGAAGAAGAACATGCCCAACTCGACGATCCAGGGCATTCTGAAGAAAGCCAGTCAGTCGTCGTCGCAGCTGAAGAAGTTTACCGTAGAAATTAAGGCGTTCGATCAAATCAACGTGATTTGTGTGCTCTACACGGATCGGTTCACGCAGATCAAGATGGAAATTGCTACCCTGTTGAGAAAGAATTTGTAAGTTTGGTGTAGGGTTTCCTATAACATTCCTTTATATCATTTTCCCAATGTTTCAGTTCCATGTTCAACGACGTGAAACACTTGTTCGATGAGCAGGGTTACATTGAGGCCATACTGAAGACGGAGGCCTCTGCGGATGAGTTACTATCGGTGTGCACCGAGCATGCCATCGAAGTGGGTGCCGAAGACGTCGAAATCATGAGCGAAGACTCTAAATTGCTTAGGGTTGGTATCTATTGAATCAGTTGGTGCAATCAAAACTTAATTCCCCAAAATTACACATTTCAGTTCATCTGTGATCCGACCCAGATTGATAGGGTAAAAACGCAACTGGAAAAGTTAGGATATTCAATTGAGCACAATGAGCATGCATTTTTCCCAAAGAGCACAATCAAGTTAAACCCGGATGCGACGGAAGCGTACGAGAAGCTGAAGGAAAAGTTGAAAGCAGTCGACGGAGTGGAAGACATCTACGATAATGTAGAAGTGGTCTATTAGTGTTTGCTGCAACAAAGGGATGTTGAAATAGTTGTTAATGGGCTACAGTTAATTTATATCACATCCCTCAGAAGTCAACTTTGAAGCTGAGTTCGGATGGATTCAAATTATGATTGGCATTGTGGTTTGTGAGCATTGATTCGCGAGTGGCCAAAAAAACACTGACAGCGAGAGGTAAGTTGAAACAGTTTTAGTTTTCCATGTATCAGCTGCTAGAGCATTTCACTTAATTTCAGATGAGCTCAAGTAACTCAGACTTTGTTGGATACGATATTTTCAAGACTATGAAAAAAACGTTTATCCATTTTATTTAATGCAATTGTTAAGCAACAAAACAATCAATTTACTATTTATTACGTTAGTATTATCATTAACAATGAGCGAGTCGCACAAATTCGTAGGTGGTACAGTCTTAGACCGCTGTTATGAGGGTTGCCTCCTTCCCGTCCGAACCAAAGCACAAAGATTTGGGACTAATCTCTGACTCTTAGACAAGACTTACGCAATCCTCCAATGGTCGAGCACTGTCCTGGCCACGTCCTTGCGACTGCTGAGGAATGGGAACGGATGGTTAGTTTTGGACACCTATGAAACATGTAGACAACTCTACGATCTCTCAGGTCTAGGTGTCACGGGAATTTGGGTGTTGTTAGTGGAAGGGTAAACTCCAAAGGATACGCTTGGTTAACGTTCAGGCACACCATTGTTAGACTGCTTCGAATCAGTTGTCTGCCCAATTCCTGGTTTCCTCGTCATCTTGTTGGCATATGGTTGAATTACTAGATTTTTCGGTTGATAATCCGAAATATAAAATAATATTAACATCGTACGTCAAATAAGCTACATATTAGTGATACGCTCGCCACAGTTACATATTTTAAAAATATTATTTATATCGTACGATACATTTTCCTGAATCCTGCTGAAATAAAATGTTAAGGCCGGACGGGACGGTTGCTGAATCGTCCGCCATTGCTCTGTTGTTAAAAAGATGCAAATCTCAACTTCTACTTCATATTTTCGACTAGAAATTTGATCGTTCATTTGCTCACTTTCGGTGCACAACCGACTAAAGTTTCAGCTACGTCAGTGCAGTAGAAATTTACATTTCCGTCTTCAAAATCGCGAGGCAAATTGTTAGAAAGAGAGGAAAGATAGCAAAAAATACACGTCGTCCCGTGCGGCCTTAATTAGCAGTACATTGAAACACAAATACTACAAAACACAAGCAAAAGAGCATCAAACTTTGGTCTTGGAATATTTAAAAATACGGTAAATATCAAGATCAAAATTTGATTTGGTAGATCTACCAACCCGGTTACCCTAGGTGCAAAGAGTACTCCAGAGGCAATTTCTACTAAACCATTTTGTCAGATGATTGAACTTTTTAACAATTGAGCAGAAGTTGGTGAGTGATCCCATATTAAGCCTTCCATAGTTTGCATAACTGATTTGTGGATGACCTCTTGGCGAACCGCATCTGCTGTTTCTAGTCCGGCATTAATTAACAATGTTAATTCACTTTTATAATTAAGCTCATTCCTAACAATTACCGTGGCATCACCTGATTCCAATCACTTTTTTTCGGTCCCTAACTCCGTTCACACCATTTGTTTTCCATGGTGTGAACGGAATTAGGAACTAAAAAAACATTATTGCAATTAGGGAATGTCACGGTACTAGAGTAGCTAACAAGTGTTTTAGCAGCATTAGATGATAACTACTAGAAAACTAAACTTAAAGTTTACAAAAGTTTCGAAACTAGCAAGACGAGCTAAGTCCTATTAGGGTTCATTCAAATATTACGTAACGCAATGGGGGGAGGGAGAAGGTTTAGCGCTGTGTTACGCTTCATACAAAATGTCAAAATCTTCCATATAAAATTTGTTACGTGTGGAAGAAAGGGGGTCTAAAATAGGCAAATTTTGCATTAGGTAATAATTGAAAGAACCCTTAGTTATTGTACCTATTACAAACTCACCTTTTGATAGATAGGTATATCTCTGTGACCTTTCAGTGCCGACTGTTTGGCTCGTAATATCTAGATTCTCAGAACAAGTAATAAGTGGATTTTTAAACAATTGCATTGCAGAACACCATCGAGCTACCTAGAAATAGCAGCACGTAATTGAGGGGGTTAGAAGCAAGGGGTGTAAGTGACAAAAGGCTTAAAGTTTTTAACAAAAATTTTATCCCATACAAAATGTATGAGTTTCAAAATCAACCCAATTTTCGTCGATTTATTGTATTTAATTTCAATCATCTTATATACTCAGCTCAAAATCGATAAAAAGGTTACTGGCATCTGAACCCCTCCATTGATCAACGAAGTACACAGCGCCGGAAAGACTTTGATCATATTTCATTGCCAAAAAAGCGTTTCCAAGAAAGATACGCGAACAAAAGTTATTGCAAATAGACCACGTCCGCATGGAAATCAGCTCTACTTATCGCGCCTTCCAGTGCAATGTTGAACAATAAGTTCGAAAGAGCATCACTCTGCTTCAATCGTCTTAGGGGTTATTTCTCCACCATGGACTAAGCGTTAAACCAGGTTAAACATGTATGGTTTAACCCTTCAGGACGCGCGCCGTTGTAAAAAGTACAACACTACCAAAAAATTTCGCACGTCGTATACAACGCGAACGCGGTGCAGTTTTGGCATCAAACAGGCGCGCGTCCTGAAAGGTTAAACTGTGGTAAAGAAATAGACCCTGTAATGCTATGAACAAGGACGAAATTTCATCTACAACCCGTTCACTTTATTACGATCCGTCAAGCGTCGCATGAATCCGCCTAATTTAGCTTTGCCGGAAAACCATGCTCGATCATAATCTACCATACCCCATCGTTTCTATATTCACTGAATCAAAAACCTCCATGAAATCAATAGACAGATGATAAGTCTGCAAGTTGCACAGGTTGTAACAGGTATCAGTAGGTCGGCGTGAATCCAACGCCCACCTCACCCCTCGTTCTTCCTCGGTCCTTAGATGCCCACTTCCAACACTCTCTGATTGTGCATTCGAATAACAGTTCGACTGAAGAGATCCATCGCATTCTATGCATGCGATGGATCTCTTCAGTCGAGTCAAGTAGGTACAAGACACTGATG
Organism: Aedes albopictus; assembly: GCF_035046485.1. Classification (NCBI taxonomy): domain Eukaryota; kingdom Metazoa; phylum Arthropoda; class Insecta; order Diptera; family Culicidae; genus Aedes; species Aedes albopictus. Next base: position 238,305,476 of record NC_085136.1, on the reverse strand, counting down.
ACGACCTTACAGTTGAGGTCGAAATACGTATCTGTGAAGGATGCAAAGTCTTAAGGGGATTGAAAACAGCAATTGAATTTGCAAAGATTTATATTCACTTGCTATTATCTCAGTTCAGAAGCATGCTATCAAAAAACAATGTGTGGATGAATTGAACCTTGTAGTTTTATCTGAAAGTTTGCCGAATAGTATTGGGGTCGCACACGCATACCAAAATCGTGAGCGAGCTGTGAAGGCAACTCTCTGTTATAACAGATGACATGCGGTAAAATCATCAAACCCTTCGAAGGGGTTCTCAAAGAAGAATGAGAGTCAGAGTAGGTCTCAGCATGTATAATTAATCAATAAAAGTTAGTTCTGATTTGACTACAAACTCACTCGGTCGTCTACATGATTTATCTCCGTAAAGAATGTCTTTTGATCCTATTTTAATTGGATATAACAGTGTCGACGAGGTGAAATGGATTTTCATCAGCTTTTCTATCTTTTTATGTTTCACGACCGTTGTTCGCTTTGGCAAACTTTTGGCGTGATTTTTGCTGGAAAAGTATGATTTTTTATGTTTTTGGTGACATTTGCGTGCTTGGAAATTTTGTCGAGCCATGTTTTTTTTGTGATTTTTAGTTTGTGCAATTGTATGTGGTCGGTACTAAATATGGTGTAGTGTTTATTGAATTGAAATACGTATATTGATTTGTGTGATTTATTTAGTTGTTTTTATTTTTCAATTATTTTTTACAACCGCCGGTATTATATGCTTTTGGTGTAATTTGTTATGGTTGATTTTGATCACAGTTGTAGAGGAGTTCAGTGGTTTTTGTCGCACACATCAAGTAATGCGTAAAAGTTTAGTGCATGAAAAATCATCCAACAGCACCTATAGTAAGTTTTTCCTTTTGGTGCAGCACGGCGTAAAATCGCTTTTATTATTTTTCTTTTTGCTCATCATTTTGTTCTGTAAGATTTTGTTTTAATCATCAAGTCTGAATTTTCGTTTTATTAATCTTACTGTAGACTACGACTACCTTTTGTTTTCCTCCATTTCATTTGCACATTTTTTTTGACCATTTTTATTTTATCCCACCACTCAAGAGGCACTTTGAATCACCAGTGTTGCTTTCTACCCTGAGAGGAGAGTTCTACCGAACCACGCACACCACTTTATTCATCTTTACAAATAGATATCTTTTTTTCTGGTGTGCTTGTGTAGTAAGTGAATGTGGCTGGAAAAGATGAACAAAAGCGCAAAGATTACTCGATGGTGTAAGTTTTGTTGTATTTACATGGATGGCAGTATTTTGTGTTTAGCCTGATAGTGATGTGTGGCGTTATTTTTGTCATTTTGTGGAGGAATCGATATGTTCACCAGTTTATACTTATTTTTGTACATGCTAGAAGATTTTGGTTTTTGTGCTGCCATTAAACGCCAAAAAATCGGCTATACACCGATTACAACCAATAACAATCGATGACATGTCAGCCGATTTGATGCAGTTTGTTTTTGTGCAGTCTAGTGCGCATGGATGCATATTTTTCCCCGACTACGTTTGGCGTAGGACTACGCCTGTGTGTTTTTGACCAGAGTTTCTGTAGTGGACTTCAGGCTGCTGACTTTCGCAGCAATTCTTCAAGGCGGTACATCGTGTTAACAACTTACTACAAACGAATGAGGAAGTCATGTCTGGAGACATTGTGAGCGGTCTACAAGGAATATCGCAGCAGAAACCAGTTGTCGCCAAATACGTGATTTAAGTATTGAATATATCACTGTATGTAGATGCCTTTTAAGATAGTCCTTTTTAAGATAGTTTAGGCCATTATTCAGTTCAGTGTTTAGTGTATTGAATATTCGATTTTTAAAGTAGATACATAACTCGAATGTTTAGGTTATGCATGCATATCATATTGATAATGCGTTCTGATGTTTTAAAGAAAATGTAATTGTAAATGTAATGTAATGATTAGGATTGTATGAAATTTAAACTAAAGGGGAAAGGAATTGTTATAACAGATGACATGCGGTAAAATCATCAAACCCTTCGAAGGGGTTCTCAAAGAAGAATGAGAGTCAGAGTAGGTCTCAGCATGTATAATTAATCAATAAAAGTTAGTTCTGATTTGACTACAAACTCACTCGGTCGTCTACATGATTTATCTCCGTAAAGAATGTCTTTTGATCCTATTTTAATTGGATATAACACTCTCCACGCGGTGAATGTAAATTACATTCACGCCGTGGAGAGTTGCGTTTGCTGCCTTCTGTTGACTTAATTATTGATTCTACACTAATATACTCTTCTGCAAAGTTTCAGGTAAAACAAAAATGAAAAAGTGTTCCATACATTATTGATTTTTGTTGCGATGTTTCTAAAGCGAGTTAATAGCAAGTGAATGTAAATGATTGCAAATGAATGATCCCATCCTTGATTAAAAAGAACAGTACTTAACTTCCTTTTTAACTTTATGTAACTTTTTTATAAGATGCATCTTATGTAGGGGGCATCCATATTCGACAATAGTTATTTATGTAACATGTTGCAAAAAGTTGTTTTTTTTTTTCAAAACGAGTCGTATCCAACGAGGCTTAACAATGATTCCAAGTGGGAATTGAAACGCACGCTTCTGAATTATTGCGCGTTGTTCATTATAGCCGCCAAAGCTCTTGAAAATTGATCAATAAATGTTAATCACTTTCTACGTTGTAGACGGCAGGGTGGCCAGCGAACCGGGAAAAAGCCGGGAATTCAGAAACACAGGGAAATATACGGGAATTCAGATTGTCACCGGGAAAAAAATGCATTTCATGGAATAATTTCACATCTCTCGATACAATTTTGTTTATAACAAACCTATTTTCTTTTAAAAACCTCCATGAGAAATCTGTTAAGTCCAGCATGTCGTTGGTTCAACAAAATTTGCATTTCATGATATTTTTATAAAAGAAGAGCCTGGTTGCAATATATTGAATTCATATGAATTGAAATAAAAGCTTAAATATTGATTGAGAAAGGATAATTTTCCAACAATCATCATTTTTTTTTTCTTTACCTTTTCTCAAGCACTTAATACCATTAAGTTACTTCAAACGATTTCTAAACACTACATTGTTTATTTCGCAGGGAACTATATTGAACTTATTAACGGATATCGAATTATGGACCGACGAATTCATCGAGTTATAAAAATAGCATATTATAGAAAATTGAGTTGTGGAGATTTGACTGTACTGTAAAAATATTGGAAGTTTTCTAATTACACCGTTTAGTGTAAATTTATTTTAGAAGACGGTCGGTGGCACAAAAATACATGTTGATTTTCATGAAATCTGACACATATTTTTGAATGAAAAACATGGCATCCCTGGGTCTGTTTTTCTTGTTAACGTTATATTGGTAGAAATAGTTTTCTTTACGTAGTGCGATGACTATGATTAAGGGCAGTGCCGGATTTAAGGGGGGGGGGGGGGGGGGGCAGGGCCCCGGTCCCCCACATTTTAGGGGCCCCCACAAAATTCAACTTCACGAAAAAAAATGTAAAGCAAGAAAAAAAAGTAGTGCAAGAAATATCTCTTGGTACGATTTTTGTCATAAGAACTTCGAATCACTGTCTACTGCAAGATGTATGTGATATGTTGTGATTCTTTTGCAAGTATTTGTCCATCTATTCATAAAATTTAAATTTTGCCTCCAAAATATATTAACATTTATTTTTGTTGAGTATTTGCTTAAGAAAAATCACCGGATATCCTGAAAAAAAAAATACAACTAAATTCTAGAGGAATTCCAAACCTCTATAAAGTACAGTTACAGAGTAATACAGTTTCTGCTTAATTTGTTTTTTTTTTTCTGTCTACTGTTTTTGAAAGCATTTTGAAGAATATTCTACAATGTTCTTGAAAGAATCAAAGGATTTTTTTTTTTCGAAATTTAGAATTATTTTTGGAACTCTTGTGTTTGATTTTATTTAGACAGCTTATGACTTACTCAAATCGGAGAACACCAAATCTGTTGAATCATTTTTTAGAGGAAATCTAGCATGAATTTAAGGCAGATTATTGTGAAAAGTTTCAGTCTTTCTTTTTGAGTAGAAAGATTTGCTCACTGAAATGAGGATGAATCCATGGCGAACTCCAAACGAAATGGATTGAGAAAATTTCAGTAGAAATTTGTAGAGAAAATGGTTAAAAACTTTCTGCTGTTTTCTGCTTAAAATTTTTACGAAATTTAAAAGAAAATTTTATTGAAAATAGAGTGAAAAATTCCTTCAGGAACTTATCATAAACTTCCTCCAAAATTTCTTTAGCATTTTCAATAAGAATATTCTCTGTGATACCAGAGTAATGTGGAAAATTCTTTTGAAAGGCCGCCAAAACCTTCCCTAACAGTCGCGTTAGAACAAGTTTTTGTTAAGTGTTCCTTATTTATGGTGATCGACCAGCAAGTTCTCCAGAGATAGCAGCAGAAATCCAATATAAATTTTCTTTGGATTTCACAAAAATGACACCATCGATAACGCTACAAATTTTACTCGAAATTTCTTGAACATTTCAGCTATAAATTCTTGTAGTTTCTCTATGAACTCTGGCTAGAATTTCGATTAAATCTGGGATCCAATGTGGCGAATGTACTCTTGAAAAGAATTGTTAACTTTATAGAATTATCATTACTTTCACGCTAGAATTTTAGGTCTGTTATAAATAATTCAATGGAAATTGACATTTCTCCTAGTTCTGCTTATTGTCAATCTTCCACAACTGCATCAATACCTTAAGTAACATATTTGCAAAAAAGATTAATAGTTTATAGTTTTTTTTCCATGTAATATGGGCAAAATTTATCTTCTTTATACAGGGCCCCCACAACGCTGTGGCCCCGGGCCCCCACATTTGTAAATCCGGCCCTGATTAAGGGTCACTTTCCACCAATAGTTTGAATACGTTTGATGAAGGCATGTGTGATAATATTGGCTTACATTCCTAACCTGAAGTTCTCAACATATGTTAAGAATCACAAACTAAATCTGATTTTTTTTTTCAATTATATTAATCTGAAGTATCTGTTAAATTTGAACACAAGTATCAACCATACACATACTGTACCATTTCTAGTGGAAATGACGTTTTGATGTTCACACTAAGGAGGAATGCAAGAATAAGGCAAGTGTACAGTTACACAAACGTACAGTTTTTACGGAAGCACATTTTGCCAATCATTAGGCTTAACCTAGTGGAAATTAGCACCAGAAATTGTAATTCTTTGAGAGATTCTTTTTGATTGTTATCAAAAATATCCTCTTGAAATTCCTCCAGGAGTTTATACTAAGAATGAAACGGATACTAGTTCTAAAATTTATCCGGGGTTTCGTTCAAAAGTTTGTACTAAAGTTATTCCAAAGTTTTTTATTCTGATATTCCTCCAGAAAGTACTTCTGAAATTTCTCCAAAAGTTTCTTCTGAAATTGGGGAGTTTCTCTTGGAAACTTGTCTTCTACATGAGTTTATTCTGAAAACCATCTATAACTTTGTTCGTGAAATCCTACAAGAGCTTCTGCGACTTTTGCTCCCTCCAAAATTCTTTGAAGTTACTCCAAGATTTCGTGCTGATATTCCTCCAAGAGTTTCTCTATGGAATCCACCAGGAGTGTATTCCGAAAATCCTCTAAAAGTCAGATCACGAAAAGAATGGATTTATTTTCGTAATCTGATTTTTTATTTATCAATAAAATATGTGTTTTCAATGATTATATGGACGTCAAAAAGGTTCTGCTGATCATTTCCACTAGGTTAAGCCTAAGAATTGGGAAGAAAAATTAGCTTCTGTAAAAATTGTAACACTTGTGTGACTATGAAAACACTTACACAGTTTTTAAATGAGCGTTTTTCTTCGCTATTGACAATTTTCGCTTTATTATATAGAAAGGATGGGAACACTCACTTGCAAAGAGTTACACTCACTTGCTGTTTTCTCAGCCCAGAAGCGTGCAATCAAAAAACGATGTATGGACGACTTTTGCCTTGTGGTTTTGTCTAAAAGTTTGCCGAATAGAGTAGGGGTCGCACACGCATGCCAAAATCGTGAGGGAGCTACGAAGGCAACTCTCCACGAGGTGAATGTAAATTTCACTCACCTCGTGGAGAGTCGTTTTCACCTCATAGTCACGATTTTGGTATGCGTGTGCGACCTCTACTCTATTCGGCAAACTTTGAGACAAAACCACATGGCAAAAGTCGCCCATACATCGTTTTTTGATTGCACGCTTCTGGGCTGAGAAAACAGCAATTGAGTGTAACTATTTGCAAGTGAGTGTTCCCATCCCTGTTATATAGTGTAACAATCGTGTAAATAATCTATGTCCAATGAATTCAATATAGTTTCCATTGCGAAGTGCTCGTGAACCGACAGGGAATGTTTTTTTAATTTAAGTAGGGTAAAAGCTCCCTTAGTGGAGGTAGTACCAATAGTGGTGGTACTGGCAATTTAGCATTTCCATCAAAAAGCTTACAGATGGCATTTTTAATGGATGTATCATACCTAATCAATAACATTAAGTCATTTATGTGTTCATTATTTGCCGAAAAACCATTTTTAAACAATTATTTTTCTTATTTTTTTTTGCTTCTTTGCACCTATAGTGGTAATAGTGTTCCTATAGTGGTGGGTTGTATAAAAATTCAATGGGATGTGCCACTATAGGAACCGTGTACCTATAATTGGTGCAAGTGATTTATTAGTAAAAACTTAAATAAACAAAGGTTTTTACAATTTTCCTAGCAAATTTAAGTGAAAAACTACCGATTAACGTTTTCAGAGTTTTCATTTTGTTGTATTATCTAACTTATTTAATTATTTTACTACAGGGAGCTACTTATAGCACCACTAATGGTACATTTACCCTAACAATAATATTGTTACGTCCTGGAGTTTGGGAAATATAAAAACCGCGAAAAATTTCAAAATTCCGGGAAAAAAAACCGGTAGAAAATCGGGAAATCAAAATCTGAAATTGGCTGGCCACCCTGTAGACGCTTGAAGCTTTCCGATTTTGCCAAAACGATAATAAATTATCGGTCAGCGTGATTTTCCTCTATGGTTAGAGCATTAGAGGTGCCAATAGCGCCCATAATTTGTGAGATGGCACTTACAGAGTTGCAGTCCTTTTCGCATACACTAGTGCAGTGATCACCAAACTGCGGCCCGCGGGCCGCATGCGGCCCTCGACCAGGTTTTGTGCGGCCCGCGAACTGATTTTGAAATATATTAAAAAGTGGCCAACTTATAGATTCCATAATTTAAATCATAAATTTCACCACATTTTTAAAACTTTCATGAGAATGAATATGAACTACTGAAATTTTGACAATGTCATGGAGAGTTTTTCAAAAGAAGTAAGATTTTTGTTTTTTTTTTGTTCCAAAAAAATCGAAACTGTTGTTAAAAACGGTGTGTTCCGCTTAAAAATGAGTTAAGGCTAACCTATTGCCATGGATTTTGGACTTGTAGCAGAACTCGCCATTAGTAATTTGTTTAATTTTACGAAAATAAAATTAGGCTCAGTGTACCAGTTATGACTATAGTACCTCAAATTCGCCATAGTCGATTTTCAACCTTTAAAGATACAAATCAACAAGAACAAAATCGTGAACAACAGATCGTGATAGGGCCCATATAGCCGAGGCGGTAAACGCACGGGTATTCAGCATGACCATGCTGAGGGTGACGGGTTCGATTCCCGGTCGGTCCAGGATCTTTTCGTAAAGGAAATTTCCTTGACTTCCTTGGGCATAGAGTATCTTCGTGCCTGCCACACGATATACACATGCAAAATGGTCATTGGCATAGGAAGCTCTCAGTTAATAACTGTGGAAGTGCTCATAGAACACTAAGCTGAGAAGCAGGCTTTGTCTCAGTGAGGACGTTACGCCAAGAAGAGAGGGATTGGGCAAGATGCTCTTTGTGCCCCTAGCAATACTTTTGGGAATTCCTCTTGAAATATTTATTTTTAATCGGCTACAAATACTTACACACATTGCTCAGAAAATCATGTCTGCTTGTTAATTCATTGGCTTCCTAAGAAATTACGCAAGAAAAACTTTGTTCTTGTTCAATAGTTTCAAAACGTCCAACAAAAGGATTTTGTGTTAAATTTTAAAAATAAACTCTTGAATGACTTGCGGCCCGCAGTCTCTTTCCAAAATTCAATTTTGGCCCGCAAAGACAGTTAAGCTGAGGATCACTGCAATAGTGTGCCAACTGTCTGACATGTAAACATGAACATTTTTTGGATTTACATTTTTTTTACAATCGAAGATAGAGAGGTATTGTAAACAAAAAAATATTTTATTAAATATATAGTGTTTGTCTCGTTCAGCTGTCATATTGAAAACAACAAATTTTATATTTGATTGAACAAAATAAAATTGTAGAATTTACAAATACCTAAGTCTGTTTATAACAAAAATGAGGTTCAAAAATATATTGTTTAGTTCAATAAGATGAAATTTATCTGCGTGTATATCATTTTTTTTTGTTTAGAGACACTTTACAGTACTCGGCAGTCGTCTCCTTATATCATAGCTGACTAGGTAGCATCCATTAAGTACGTCAAGCTAAAATTGGGAATTTTCAGCACCCCTCCACCTTCGTCCGGAATTTTCCTATACATACCTAATACATGGCTCGTCGGACTGCGACCCATCTTGCCTCCCATATATAGTTTATTGCATTGCTAACTGGACTGCGACAGAGTGCGGAATCTTAAATAAAAGTGCGATATTGCGTCAAACCGTTCCGGTGTCTTCACCGCACTTATTCATCATGAGCTATGATACATTGTACATTGTTTGATTTCGTTCCGTATCGTTATTTTTCTGCTGTAACTTTACCACTGTGTTTACCCGTGTCAAACAGTTTTAATATAGTCGCATTTTGCTGTGACCTGTAGTTAAAGGTTGTGTGAACATTAGTGCAGTGAAAATTTACGTATTGATAGTGAATTGATAGAGAAAACGTCGTTTTGATTTCGTCAGTGAACTCTGTTTTCCTATTCGCTGTTCCCTTTGTGCACTTTTCCGGCTACCGTACTTTTCGGATAGACATAGCTACGCTGTTGCATCCAACTCTTGCGTGCAAGTTAGAGCATCTCCACCGGTGTAACAAAATCTGTCTCATCATGTCTACTGCGTGTGATCATTGCGCTAAGCCTGTTAAATCAGATGAAGAGTCAGTTACTTGTATGGCGTTCTGTGACAGGATGATCCATTTACGGTGCTCTGCCAACGCGAAGCTCAACAAACCTTTCATGAACATTGTTCAATCTTGTCCAAATCTAGCTTGGATGTGCGATGAATGCGCCAAGCTCATGAAATGTTGTCGGTTCAAATCAGCCATGGTGTCTTTTGGCTGTGCGCTCGAGGCGATTACCGAGAAGCAAGAACAGGCCCATGCTGAATTAAGGAAGGAAATAGCTAAGCAAGGACAGCAGATTGCTCAGTTGTCAAAGGGGATTGCATTGTCAACTCCGACACTCTTGAAGCCTGAACTTCCCCCACGTCAACCTCCACTGAAACGACGCCGCCATGAAATCTCGCCTAGTAAACCACTTGTTGGTGGCACTAAAGTGGCAACGGAGGACAACGCTTTTACCGAGGTTCTTACAGTTCCCGAACCCAAAGAACTGTTCTGGCTGTATCTTTCTCGCATCCATCCAAGCGTTAAACCAGAATCTATCGAAAAGTTAGTCAAGGATTGTGTACAATGTGAAGACCTTGTTAAGGTTGTGCCGCTGATCGAAAAGGATGCTGACATGAGTCGCTTGAGTTTCATCTCGTACAAAATTGGATTAGATCCTAAATTGCGTGAAATTGCACTGAGTGCAGAAACATGGCCTAAGGGAATTCTGTTCCGCGAATTTGAAAACGGAAACTCAAAAAACATGTGGTTACCTCGTCTGGACTCGCCGACCGTGACAATTTCTCCAGTGCCTGGACCATCTCAATACTCAACTCCAACCACGGGGGTCGAACCGATGTGTTGATACCAGACAAGACGCTATTATCGCAACCTAGACGCAGCGCAGACTATGTATTTTCGTCTTCTCCAAATAATTACCATCGCATCCTTAATATCCGGACACCGGGACGCAACTTTGCCGCCAGCCCTGAGGAAGCCTCTATTCCACTCACCGCAGTCGAGCCTTTCCTGCCAGCGACCTCCAGTCGTCCCGGTCCTGCGTGTGAGCTGGGAGATGTGGTCTTCCAAACTCCTGAAACCGGCAAGTACAATCAATTATCAAGTTTTGCATCGCCTGAAAGCTTTTCGGTTTCCAGACAAGCGGTTCCGTTACCCCTGCTACATCAAGCTTCTACTGTGATTCGCATCAATTCGCTACCGGGACGCACGTTTGCCGCTAGCCCTGACGAAGTCTTGGAGTCTCCCAATGCAGTCGAACGTTTCCCGCCGGAGACCATCAGTCGTCCTAGTCCTGAGATAGAGATAATCAACGAGGTCCTCCGAATTCCTAGTACCGCTTTGACCAACGTAGTCTCCAATACGACACCGGGACGCACATTTGCCGCCAGTCTTAAGGAAGCCCCTGATCCTCCCAACACAGTCGAGCCCTTCCCGCCAGCGACCAGCAGTCGTCCCGGTCCTGTGTTTGGGATGGTTGATGGGGTCTTCCGAACTCCTAGCATCGGCAAGTATAGTGAACCAATAAACATTGCGCCACCTGAAAGCATTTCGGTTTGCAGGAAAACCGCCGGTATTCCCTCCCGACAAACGACATCCGATACTGCTCGAACTCGTCACAGTTCTACCCACTGCTCAACTTCGACCAACGTAGTCTCCGATTCGACACCGGGACGCACAATTGCCGCCAGTCTTGAGGAAGCCCCTGATCCTCCCAGCACAGTCGAGCTCTTCCCGCCAGCGACCAGCAGTCGTCCCGGTCCTGTGTTTGGGACGGTTGATGGGGTCTTCCGAGCTCCTAGCATCGGCAAGTATAGTGAACCAATAAACATTGCGCCACTTGAAAGCATTTCGGTTTGCAGGAAAACCGCCGGTATTCCCTCCCGACAAACGACATCCGATACTGCTCGAACTCGTCACAGTTCTACCCACTGCTCAACTTCGACCAACGTAGTCTCCGATTCGACACCGGGACGCACAATTGCCGCCAGTCTTGAGGAAGCCCCTGATCCTCCCAGCACAGTCGAGCCCTTCCCGCCAGCGACCAGCAGTCGTCCCGGTCCTGTGTTTGGGACGGTTGATGGGGTCTTCCGAGCTCCTAGCATCGGCAAGTATAGTGAACCAATAAACATTGCGCCACCTGAAAGCATTTCGGTTTGCAGGAAAACCGACGGTACTCCTTCCAGACAAACGACATCCGACACTGCTCGAACTCGTCACAGTTCCACCCACTGCTCAGCTTCGACCAACGTAGTCTCCGATTCGACACCGGGACGCACATTTGCCGCCAGTCTTGAGGAAGCCCCTGATCCTCCCAGCACAGTCGAGCCCTTCCCGCCAGCGACCAGCAGTCGTCCCGGTCCTGTGTTTGGGATGGTTGACGGGGTCTTCCGAACTTCAGCTATCGGCAAGTATAATCAACAAGTTATTACTTCTCCACATGATGGCTTCCCGATTTCCAGTGCTGCGACCCCTCGGCAAATTGACCCCTCGGACATTACAGTTTACTACCAAAATGTAGGCGGGATGAACGGCCTCCTGGAAGACTACCATTTAGCTGTGTTGGACCAGTGCTTCGATGTCATCGTCTTAATCGAAACATGGCTAGACCCCCGTACTACCTCTAGCTGCATTTTTGGAGATGCATACGAAGTTTTCCGCTGCGATAGGAATGCAAATAACAGTCGAAAGGCTACTGGAGGAGGCGTCCTCGTAGCAGTTCATTCCAGGCTAAAAGCTAGGCTGATCGAGAACGATTCATGGAACATCATTGAACAAGTTTGGGTGGTAATCCAGCTTGGCGACCGCCAACTTTTCCTATGCGCGTTATACATCCCTCCGGATCGGGTTCGAGATGTGGATCTTATCGATGCACATTGTAACTCTGTCGCAGTTGTTACGAATATCGCAAATCTTTGTGACGAAACGATGGTGCTGGGCGATTTCAACCTTTCCGGCATAGCTTGGTTCCCAACTCACAGTGGTTTTCTTCGTCCTGATCACGAGCATTCTACTTTTCACGTCGGAGCGGTAAATCTTCTAGACAGCTACAGTACCGCCACTCTATTTCAAATCAATAGCGTTTTGAACGAAAGCAACCGTGTGCTTGACCTCTGTTTTGTGAGTGGTCGCAGTACTGCTCCTAGTATCTCGATGGCACCAGCTCCTCTAGTTAAGGTTGTTCGCCATCATCCACCTTTATTAGTCGCCATCGAAACAAATGTCGTTCGCGATTTTATCAACAACCGATCTGCTGTGTCTTACGATTTCCGGAGAGCTGATATACGTAGCATAGCTGAAGTGTTGTCTGACCTGGATTGGGAGCTCATCCTAGATGCATTCGACGTGAACATCGCAGCGCAAACCTTTTCCAACATCTTGGGGTATGTCATTGATCGACACGTTCCAAAGAAAGTCGTACGAACTGATTTCAAGGTTCCGTGGATGACCAGTGATCTTCGATCGCTGAAAAGGACCAAAAAGGCAGCCCTTAAACGATTTTCTAAATTTCGCACTATGCCACTGAAACACTATTACGTAAGATTGAACTACGAATACAAGCGTTTGAGTCGTTTCTGCTTCCAACGATATCAGAGGAGAATAGAGCGACGGCTTAAATCGCATCCGAAATCCTTCTGGAGCCACGTGAACGAGCAGCGTAAAGAAGCAGGGTTGCCATCGTCCATGGTATTGAACGGCGTAATCGGTTCAACGCAAGAGGAAATCTGCAATCTGTTTTCTACAAAATTCGCAAGTGTGTTTGAAAACGAACAGCTTTCCACTGATCACATCGCCAGCGCAGCACGAAACGTTCCCTTGGCTAATCAAACGCTCATTATTACTAGTGTAAACGTGGACACTATCTCGAAAGCGGCATCACAGCTAAAAACTTCGTTCAAGCCGGGGCCTGACGGTGTTCCATCTGTCTTCCTGAAGAACAACATTGGACATTTGCTGGAACCACTTCGATTGATCTTTCAGCTCTCTCTGTCTACTGGCATTTTTCCATCGTGCTGGAAAACGGCTGAGATGTTTCCTGTATACAAAAAAGGAAGCAAGCGAGATGTTAACAACTATCGCGGAATCACATCACTCAATGCGGTAGCGAAGCTGTTTGAGCTGGTTGTTATGGGTTTCCTTAATGCGCATTGTAAACAATATATAAGTGCGGATCAACACGGGTTTACTACTGGTCGCTCTACAACCACAAATCTGCTGTGTTTCACGTCGTATATCACCGATAGTATGACTATGCGCACTCAGACGGATGCGATATACACTGATCTATCTGCCGCATTCGATAAGCTCAACCACGACATTGCGATTGCTAAGCTTGATAGACTTGGAATTGGTGGTAGCCTCCTGAGATGGTTCCGTTCATATCTCACAGAACGTCAATTGATAGTGGCAATAGGAGACTCTCGCTCGTCGAGTTTTTGCGCTACGTCAGGTATACCACAAGGTAGTCATCTGGGACCGTTGATTTTCCTTATCTACTTCAACGACGTGCATCTGGTTCTCAAAGTTCCTCGGCTGTCCTTTGCGGACGACCTGAAGTTATTCCTGCGTATCCATTCAACTACAGACTGCCGCTTACTTCAGGAGCAGGTCAACTGTTTCGCAGAGTGGTGTAAAGTTAATCGTCTCACCGTTAACCCTGAAAAATGTTCATGCATCTCCTTCTCGCGAAAAAAGGAATCAGTGCCTTTCGACTACAAGATATTCGACACGCCTATCGGACGAGTGCAGTGTGTTAAAGATCTGGGCGTGCTGTTGGACTCGCATCTAACATACTCTCACCACATATCCTTTGTCGTAGATAAAGCATCGAGAACCCTGGGTTTTGTGTTCAGAGTTGCGAAAAATTTCACCGACATTTACTGTCTGAAAACGCTCTACTGCTCCCTCGTCAGATCAACGCTGGAATACGGATCAGCAGTCTGGAGTCCTAACTACAATAACGGCACTGAGCGAATCGAATCAGTTCAACGTCGATTTATCCGATACGCGCTCCGTAGGCTACCATGGAGGGACCCGCTTCGCCTTCCGAGCTACGAAAGGCGGTGTCAGTTGATTGATTTGCAACCTCTGCGTGTACGAAGGGATGTTTGTAGAGCCTTGACCGTGGCCGATACTCTTCAAGGGCGAATAGATTGTGATTCTATATTACGACAAGTGAACATCAATGTTCAACCACGGCTGCTGCGGAACAGCTCGATGCTGAGGCTTCCACTTCGCCGTAACAATTACGGGATAAGAAGTGCTCTACTAGGTTTGCAACGTATTTTCAACCGTGTGGCATCAGTCTTTGACTTCCATCTGACAAGAAACGTAATAAAGCGAAGGTTCACTGACTTTTTCAATAACTTGACATAATTTTAAGTAGGAAATATTGTACACATGTGACTCGTAATGTAATTTCTGTTTGTGATTTGTGACATTTTTAAATAGTTTTAAGTTCTTAATATCATTGGGACTACAGAAAGTCTGTTGATGTAAACACTAATAAATAAATAAATAAATAAATAAGTGCGGTGAAGACACCGAAACTGACACAAATTCGCACTTTTATCGTCGCACTTTCAACTGCGCAATGCGCAATATATCAAAGGATGCAAATTCCTGGTGGAACTAAAAGGAATAGTATTTAACCCGATTTTCTTTTACTTTCCCTGGCTGTTAGTAGACTTTAAAGTTCGCAGTTTCTCAGTTTCTTTCGAACAAAAATGGTTTTGTACGTCTAATTTTCTCAACCTTATATACCGCATTTAGTTCACTACTGGACTGCGAACTGCGACATTATAAGTGCGAAAACGTAAATAAAAGTGCGCGATTGCATAAAATCAGGTTGATGTCTTCGGCGCACTATTTCTTCAATCTATGGAGAACAAGTGCTCTGAAGACACCGAGTTGATTTGATGCAATCGCGCACTTTTATTAGCGTTTTCGCACTCGTGAAAACTAGTGCGATAGTCCAGTGGTGAACTAAATGGTTAACTGCCCATATTCGCATAGTCATAAGGGTTTATAAAGAGAGGGGTGTTTGAGAAATTTTACGAATAATCCAAAAACATTTGGGTTTTCATACAAAACGTCTAACGAGGGAGGTGGGGGTGTCGAAAAATCGTGAAAGTTGCCTTACGTAATAAATGGATAGCCCCTTATATATATATGCTGACATTGTTACTGGTGGTTACGTCGACTATGCGTAAGCTGACCAGATTTGTCCCGTTTAAATACGGGACACATTTCGGAGACTCAACAAAAAGAAAATCAATGTCCAAAAACAGAACTGCATGTTGCTAATAATGCCAGGTATTTCAGCTAGAAAGTACGAATAATTTATTCAAAAACGTAAACTATGCTGCAGTGACGAGTGTTTGAAAATGATGTTGTCCCATTAAATACGGGACGGATGGTCAGCCTGTCAGCCTTACTATGCGAACATGGGCAGTTAACCAACGAAGGCACCGAGCTTCCGCTTTGGATTGAAAAGCGCTAGTCAAAGGCGAACAAGTTTTGCTTCGTTTGAAAAAAAAAAAACGCTTCACCCTTTTAAGTACTAATTTCAAATGAGGAATGGAATGCTGTAAATTTGTTTTTTTACTAATACTGTTAATACCTTGTCATGGTAATTGTTTTGATTTACAGCGAAAAAAAATGCCAAAAAATAATTACGTATGCTTGAACCCTGATAGGTACATGATAAAAAATGGGCAATTATAGGCTCTTTTGTTCGTTATCTTTAGAATGAAACAACTCTACTAACTGCTAAACATGTTTTTTTTTTCATTTATTTTGTTTACGTTTCAGTTAGCAGTGATTACACTGATTACACTTGTTTTTCATTTTCTCAACTTACATGATAATTCGCCTATACTTTTAAATTATTCATTCGTGTTTGAGGCTTGAACGCTCCGAACTTCCGAAATGCCCCGAGAGAGTGAGAAATGGCGGTGATTGATAAGCTTCACCTATTGCAGAGTTCGAACCGGTTTATCGTGCTTATTGCCTAGCATTAACAATCTGGATGAACTCCGGCTTCAACGAAGCACCACCAACCAGGAAACCATCAATATCGGGTTTAGCGGCCAATTCACGACAGTTGGCAGCAGTGACCGATCCTCCGTACTGGATCCGGATGGCTCCGGCAACATCGGCCGAAACATTATCGGTGAACCATTTTCGCAGGGCAGCGTGTACTT
Source organism: Aedes albopictus (assembly GCF_035046485.1). Classification (NCBI taxonomy): domain Eukaryota; kingdom Metazoa; phylum Arthropoda; class Insecta; order Diptera; family Culicidae; genus Aedes; species Aedes albopictus. Next base: position 238,289,086 of record NC_085136.1, on the reverse strand, counting down.
CCTGGGCCTGTTCCGGAGTGGCAGTTTTACCGGTTCCAATAGCCCAAACCGGCTCGTAGGCAATCACAACATTGCTCCAATCCTTGACCTTGTCGGCGATGGCCTTGGTCTGGCGGAAGCACACGGCCTCAGTTTGACCAGCTTCGCGTTCCTGCAGCGTTTCACCGATACAAGCGATGACCTTTAGGCCCTCGGCCAAAGCGTGCACGACCTTGTCGGCAATCAGTTCGTCCGATTCGCCAAAAATGGCACGTCGCTCCGAATGTCCCAGGATGACCCAGCCGATGTTCAAATCCTTCAGCATGGCCGGCGAAATTTCACCGGTGAAGGCACCCTTGGCCACCTTGTAGCAGTTCTGTGGAGTAGAGATGACGTTGCACATGAGAAACTGCAATATTGGGCAAATAATGGAGTGGTTCTAAAGCATGATTGCGCCCTACACTGAGAAATATTTGTCATCTTAGGATAAATCAATCAAAAACAATTGCACTCCATGTTATAGCCCAAATACGATTCAAGTTTTAAGATGACACTCAGTATCAAAGAAACGCATCGATTGTATAAACCACCCTTATTTATTCAATCAATAATATTGAAAACAAAAGCAGACATCAAATCAGGGCATAGACCTTATCGACAATCTGACCTTTGTCCTACTACACTGAAGAAGCTGATAATAGAATGCATTTGGTTACTCACCTGGGCGGCGACTCCAACGCTGTCCGGCAGCTGGGAGCGGGCCAAGGTCAGATAAGGGGCCGGGCATCCGACGACGACCTCGGTGTCAGCACTGAGCGGTCCAGTGGTCAAGGTCTTGCACAGGTCGGTGATGCTGGCCTTGTCGCCATTCATCTTCCAGTTTCCACCAACGCAGAATTTGCGGCCCATTTTGTTCTGTTGTATTGACTAGACGAGTCGAGAGCTGCAATTGAAATCGACATTGTGTAATCACCATCTTAATTAATCGTTCAATCACCGAAACACTCGCACAGCCGTGATAGTGAAAGTAAAAGCAACCAAGACTAACGTTCTATGCTAGACACCGTACAATGTCAAGGCTAATGGTTTAAAATTTTCACTTTTACTTACGATGAACAAGGATTTTGCTTCCTACCGGTGCGACGGTTTGCACTTTTGTGGAGAAATTCGACAACCTCCAGATGACCTTTGTGCAAAACACGGTTCCTCTCACTTGTCAGTGTTTCCCGAGAAGATAACGGACGACGAGAGGGTCACTCTCACAGAAAGCATTATAGCCATGCGAGAGAGAACGACGACGCCTCGGTTTAGCTGACAGCCGGGTCGTGACGGATGATGAAACACGGATGACGGAAAATGACATAGTAGTAACGCAAATAATCGAGGGATATTGAAAATTTTAAATTGACTGTTTCTTTTACCACATTTGTGTTGATTCAATAGCTCTGTTTGTTAAAATAATGAATCATTGAATATTTTGAATCTTAGAATCATATGGATTTAGAAACTAGTTTTGAATCAGTGCACCACGTGCTTACTTGATATTTTTTCCATTATTTTTGAGACTTTCAACCCTGAGCTGGTTCGTCTCCTACTTTGATGCTTTGATAATTGAAAAAGCCGTGTGACTGACTAATTTATTTTAATTAATAGTGGATCCCTTAGTAACTGCTCTGATCGTCCGAACAGTATGATATCCTAATTGTTGCGGACCCCTCGACTCCGGTGCCATGTGAGCCCAACATGGTGACAGATGTCAATTTAGTAGCTAGGGTGACAGGTGACATTTCGAATCAGACTGTCACGTAGAATGATTCGAGAAATTGAATTGTAGCAAGCAGCAGATTGTTGTAGAAGATTCTTAAAACTAAAACATTCAGTTAGCTTTCTGTGGGTGAATCGAATTGATTCGGACACTACTTTGTAAGTAGACACTATATTTGGAATTGGACATGAACTCATAAGTAAATATGTTGCAGCTTTAGCACTACTCAACAAAAAAAGGCGAGTCGCTAAAAGAAATCCGAAATCACCAACACTAATTGAATTGTATTACTGACTGTACCCCAAATTGAACTGACACAATAGTGTGCACACACTTTCAAAGTGTGATTGCAGTGCCGGATCACGTCGGATTGAGTTGGCATCTTCGGTGCATTTGTTCCTTGTAAATCAAGGAATAAGTGAGCCGAAGACGTCGAGACCATCCCAGACAAATGTGCATTTTTATCACACTTTTTGGGTATACCATAAATGTAGATTTTTTCGCAATTTCACTAATAATGTATAAACCTGTACATATGTATGTTGAGTTGATTGAATAATCATTAATTGACCACACGGATTGGTATACCGAAGACTTTGCACTTAACTACTTACTTTCAGTCCTGGACACCCACGGTGGTGCAGAGGGCCTAATTGAAAGATTTCCATCCTGGGCGATTGCCAGCCATCGCCTTGACCTGTGGTCAGGTCAAATTTCTGTCGACTTGCTTGATTTCGTTGTTGAGGCTGCGCCGCCATGAGCCCCTGGGTCTGCCTCTGCTGCGATGTCCTGCTGGTTTCCAGTCTAACGCTTGTTTACAGATTTCGTTTCCACCCCTGCTTAGAGTGTGGCCGACCCACCTCCACTTTCGCTCCCGAATTTCTGTCGCTATCGGCTTTTGATGACATCGACGATGGAAGTCCACGTTGGAGATCCAATTGTGAGGCCATCATGCACGAATTATATACCGCAGGCATCTATTGATGAAAAGTCCTGCCGCCGTTGCGTGTTCTACACTGATACACACCAGGCTTCACTGGCGTATAGCAGCACATATTTCAGGGTCTGGTACGTTTGGCATAATGCCGTTTGGCATAATGCCGTTTGGCATAAGGACGTTTGGCATAAAGGACGTTTGGCATAAAGGACGTTTGGCATAAGGACGTTTGGCATAAAGGACGTTTGGCATAAAGGACGTTTGGCATAAAATATTTTTGTTCATTTTTTTTATATGACGCATTTCCGGGAATGCGGTTTCAGGTCATTAGGGTGCTGGATCATTAAAACGATTGACCTTAATGCTAAACACGGACACTAGGCCGCCTAGTTGAATGATTTGAACATGATATGTGCATATACATCGAAAGAACTGCCTATTTTCAAAAGAAGGAAAAATCTCTGATAGGAGAGTTAGTAGTGTGGCCGCCAATAGTACAGTATAGCATCGTAATTGAAGAGTTTGCTTATATATATGCAATGCATATACCTCGGAAGAACTGCCTATCTTTAAAAGAAGGAAAAATCTCTGATGGGAGAGTTCGCGGTGTTTGCATATATTACTCAAACAAATAAAAACAAATAGTATACTCCAGTTCAACTAGGCTGCTATACTGTACTATCTGCGGCCACACTAATAAACTCTCCCATCAGAGATTTTTCCTTCTTTTGAAAATAGGCTATTCTTTCGAGATTTATGCATATCATAATTAATCCATTCAACTACGCTGCTCATTGCCCGTCCTTAGCTGTGAAGTCATTCGCCTAACGTGCTTCGGTCTAATGATCAGCACCATTCTGGGAAATGTTACATTCCGGGAAATGTGATACCACCGTCTGAAAATTTCCGGATACAAAATTCCCTGCATGTATAAAGAACAGCCTATTCACGAAAGAAGGGAGAATACTCTCTGATATAAATGGCCATATGCAGAACAAATTATTTTGCCTATAAGAATTAAGAGAAAAATTTTCTGAGAAATTGCGTACAATCTTGAATAAACTAAATTTGAAACGCATTTATAAACTATATTCACCTTCTTGGCGCTATATCTGATTTTTTTCTGATTGGTATTTTTTTACGTATACCTAATACACGGCATGCAAGCAAATGAAGGACAAATTCTTCAGAGAAACAGTCTGCTACACTGATTGAAACTAGAAAGGATGCATTATTATTTATTTATTTTTAGAAAGAATGCATGTCATAGAGTATTCTCCTTCTTGGTTTCGCTAGCCGTTCTTTATTGCTCAAAATGAGTAGCAGAAACAGTTTATTCTAATCTGCAGTTAGGTTTGAACATCTGTTTATTTCTACTTGTGTTTATGCGGTGCATGCTTTTCTCTCCAACGCGATTAGCCCTTTTAACGGAAAATTCAAATGATAGCTGTAGTGCCAGATCAATAGTCATATTGTTGTCTAGATATGCGGGTAGGTGTCATGAAATGGAATAAAGTGATAAATTAGTTGCATTACAGTACTGTGAGTTAGCTGTTTACTTTAAAAAATTCAATAATTTAAAAATGCCTAGCATCTTAGAGTTGATGAGTCGAGTTTATAGATCCGATAATTATTCGTTGGATGATATCCTTTTTCGTGTGCAAGATGTCATAGGACCAGTGTACATGTGGCCAGCCTATATAAAAAAAATCCTGCTTTCGCAATCATTCAGGTACTCTGAAAGATTGAAGCTGATGGCATTTCTCTACTGCAACGGGTTTCGTGACGATATTAGTTGCCTCACATTTATAATTCGCATAAAAGGTGTTGCTTTCCGACGATATCATGCTCAAATTATTGATTTATTGAATTTTTTCAAACAACCACAGATAGAAAGCACATATTTTTCCTACTGTGTCTCACATAAACAATATGAGTATCTCAATGGAACTAAGAGAAATATTAATCGAATGTAATTAATGAAAAACAGACCAATAAACATTGAAAGAAATAAACGTTTTGTCATTTACATAATATTGTCGAAAAACAAATAATCATATTGAAATATTGTTATTGCTTCCTTTTACTCCCAAGTCCCAACTAACTACTCAGCACATGTTGCTTTTGAGGTTATGATATGAAGCAAAAAATACCTAGTGATAGAGCAGCGTCCGTGAATTATGTCATGTTTTTGAGGGGTACATAAGGTAGAGTGAATCGTGAAAAATGATAAAAGATGTTGTTATCTTCACTACGGGAAACGACATTGCTCATATATATTACGTGACTTCATTTATGGACTTGTTCTAGCTTGTCTAGATAAGCAACACTTCAAGCCATAAAGAAAATTTTTTCACCATTGTTCGTACGACATCAGCTCAGGCAAGACACGCTGCGATTATTAAAGTGCTTCTAAAATTAAATTCAATGACGAACATCATGTCTTCTGACGAAGAGGACTTTGCTGGATTTGACGATGGAGCTTTGGAACATCCAACCCCGGAAGTACTGAAATCGTCAAAGGGGAACGACGTTTTGGTCTACAGTGGGTATATATTTTACCAAAATCGAAAACCGGTAAGTAAACATCACGTGGTCGATGACATAACCTTAAAGTGGCAATTCATTTTTCGATTTGTTATTGTAGATTGATGGAAAGCACTATTGGGAGTGCAAAGGACGTTCACATGGCCCCAATGAATCGAAATGTGCAGCCCGGCTGGTCACCGAGAAAACATCAACTGGTCACAAAATCTTATCACAGACGGCTACGAAAAACCACAACCATGAGTTCGATCCCGGGCACGTCGTCCAGATGAAATATCGTACACAACTGAAACGACGTGCAATGGAGGACACGGCCGGGCCGGCAAAGGTCATACGACATGCATCATCACCATATCCAGATTCCGTCCACGAGCAATTCAACTCGGCGGCTCAACGGAAAGTCATCCAACGCGCGCGGTCTACTAATGTTCCGCAAGAAAAAGAGCCCGTAGACCTCCATACGTTCGAGGTTCCAGAAAAATTGCAAAAAAGCGTCAATGGCGATAAGTTTCTGCTTGCCGATGTACGTGATGGATCTGAAAGGGCCCTTATTTTCGGGACTACAGATAGCCTAACACGATTAGCCGGCGCCAAATATTGAGTGATGGACGGTACATTCGATAGCGTACCATGCTTATTTAAGCAGCTGTTTACCATCCACGGATCGTGCGCCCCTACTCATAACCACACTTTTCCATTGATTTATGTTTTGATGACCAACAAGAGTGAAGCGCTGTACCGAATGGTTTTTTCTTCTGTAATCGACACAGCGAATGATGCAGACATCGACCTGAATCCAACGACAATACTATCTGATTTCGAAAAAGCAATCATTAATGCCTGCCAATCGGAATTCCCGGAGGCAGCAGTCAATGGTTGCTTTTTTCATTTCAGCATGAATCTCTGGAAGCATATGCAAAGAATCGGCCTCAGCAAAACTTTTTCAGAAAATGAAAAATATTTTGAATTTTACAAGAGAACTCAAGCTCTAGCGTTTTTGCCAAGTGCACAAATTGCTCCAGCATTTGAGAAACTAAAAAAAGCTGCCCCGGTCCAAATGGCTGAATTTTTTTCCTACGTCGAAGAAATTTATGTGTGTGGCAGATCGAGGAAGGCAACCACAAATGGCCGTGTGACTCGCGTAGCTCCGCTGTATGCACCAGATCTCTGGTCAATTTATGACAGCATTCTCAATCGTATTCCGAAGACTACCAATCAAATTGAAGCGTGGCATCGCCGTTGGAGCACTCTGGTTGAAAGACACGTGGGGCTATTGAAGATTATTGAAGAATTCCGGCTAGAAGAGAAGTATACGCGAGGTCAGATCATGGCATATTTGGCGGCCACTTCAAGCAAGGAAAAGTCGAAGGCTAATCAACAGACCGAAGATAAGGTTTTAAAAATCGTTGAGAACTTTCTGAACTACACAACAGATGACTATCTTCAAGCTGTTGTGGCGCATATAAAGACGAAAGGTAAATAAGTAAGCGAAGAACGGAAAGATAAATGCCATATTTATGTTTTTCATATATAATGTTATATCAACTGTTAATATGTTAACTATTGTAAAAAGTACGGATTTTTTTTTATATGGTGATATATAAAATGTAAATATATTTATTTTTGTTCAAGTTAAATGTATTGTAATTTATGATTTCAGAAATACATAACAAATTAATGTTTGTATGAGTTTAAAAACAGACTGACATTCACTTTTGTGTTATTCTAGCTCATCGTTTAAAAAAAAATAAATTTGAGATACACACTGTACTAAAATCGTTTTTATGCCAAACGTCCTTTATGCCAAACGTCCTTTATGCCAAACGTCCTTATGCCAAATGTCCTTTATGCCAAACGTCCTTTATGCCAAACGTCCTTATGCCAAACGGCATTATGCCAAACGGCATTATGCCAAACGTACCAGACCCCATATTTCACGTTCGAGTTAAAAATTCGGATTTTGGTGCGTCGACTGATCTGCTTGTTTATCTATACATTTCTTAAACTCGCAAAAGCAGCCCTCGCCTTCTTGATCCGTGCTCCTATGTCGATCTTGGTGCCGCCATCGGCCGCCATTTGACTACCAAGATATTGCAAGCATTATCTTGATCCCACTAAGGCGACGTAAGACATCCTAGAGGAGACGGATGTCGCCGGTGTTTGCGGCTTTCTCGCCTTCGTCGGCTAGGGCCGCCCACACTCTTTTGTCCCGTCTACATGAGTATTCTCTTCCTTCTCGAGAACCGAATAGCGCTGACGGGCTACGGCTTTGGCTCCTCGTGTTTTCGCTCGCTCTATCGCGGCTTTGGCGTTCCTTCGCTCCTCTATCTTCCTCCAGTATCATCTGTGATCCACTGCTTTCTCCGGGTGCGTAACTCATCCAAATTATTCTCGCCTGTGGCGATGAAGGCGTTCTTGATGGCGCTTCATTGGTTTTCTACGCTTCCACCTTCAGGAATATTCGCAGCACGGTTCTCTAGCTCCTCGACGAAGGACCTTTTCACCGCAGCGTCTTCCAGTCGGCGTGTGTTGAACCGGCGCCTGATTTTCTTCTCCTGACGATGGATCCTAACAATGCGCAGTCGGATCTCGCCGATTAGAAGATGATGATCGGACGCAATGTCGGCGCTACATTTGTTCCGCACATCAAGAAGGCTCCGTCTCCATTTTCGGCTGATGCAGATGTGGTCAATTTGATTTTCCGTGACGCCATCACGGGAAACTCATGTCACTTTGTGCATTGGTCGATAGGAAAAGAGCGATCCCCCCAATCACAATGTCATTGTTGCCACAAAACTCTGCAAACAGCTCTCCGTTTTCGCTCATTTCTCCGAGACGATGGCGTCCCATGACGTGCTCATAGTCCGAGTTATCGGAACCAACCTTTGCGTTGAAGTCGTCCATGAGGATCTTGATATCACCTTTCGGAATCTTGTTCACGACAGAATTCAGTTGACTGTAGAAGTTCTCTTCATCTTGCAATTCGGCAGCATCGGTTGGCGCGTAACATTGGATCATGATGAGGTTTTGAACCCGTGTTCTGAATCTGGCTACAATTATTCTCTCATTGATAGGATAGGTTCCCACTTCATGAGCGCAGCGTGGGCGTGAGCGCTAAGCAGGAAACCAACTCCACGTGGCGAGGAGCGTGTTCACCTCGTAGGCCAGAGTATAGCAGAATTTGACCCGATGTTAATCTGTGTTCTCCGAAGGTCGGCCAACGGACTTCGCTCAGTCCTAGGATCTTAAGCTTCATACGGCATGCCTCATTTGCTAGTTGTGCCAGTTTACCCTGCTGGGCTAGGGTTAATACATTCCAAGTTCTACTTCTTGTCCGTTGTTTCGCGCTATAAGCCGTTGCCGTTGAATCGTTCGTAATCTTTCATTTTCGGTTTCAGTAACGGTTTCTTGGGTTTCGGAAACAGTAAGTTGTTGACCTAAGGTCCCCTATCCACCGTGGTGTGGCTGCCACCTTAGGTATAGCTGACGCGATACAGCGTTTCATATTCAGCCGCTGGATGCCAGAACAGACGCTGTTTAAGCCGCACCTCCTTGGTGAACAGACGCTCGGGACGTACCTCCTCAATCTAGCTGAAGTCAGAAGGACAACAGTGCCCAGGCTGCACTACCAGTTACACACACAACTCTTAGGGAACGTCCATAAATAACGTCACGCAAAAACCGATCATTTTCAACCCCCCCTCCCCCCTATGTCACACTTTTTGTATGGGACCTCTGAAATTTTTGTATGAGTCGTCACACTTTGCTGAACCCCCCCTCCCCCCTCAAAGCGTGACGTAATTTATGGACGTTCCCTTAGCTGGCGGTCTTTGTCATCGTTTGACCCGTGGATGCATGAGGTAGGAACTTGTGAGGACCAGAGCTATGTTGGACGCTCTCCTTATCGACTCACCGTTTTGCAGCGTTTTTGTAATTAGCAGTAACATTAAAACAAAAAAGGACATAACATTTTGATCTTGGAATATTCATAAATACGGTAAATATTAAGATCAAAAATTGATTTGGTAGATCTTACACCGCAACGCACCATTCTGGTGATCTACCCACGTTACAGGATAAATCCATACCACAATTGGAAGATGCGTCGAAATCCAAAACAAAATTCTTAACGCCTACCGAGAGAGCTGTCCAGCTACATCAACTAGTTTGAGCAGCGTCTCTCCATGGAAGATTTTAGCCTATACAGCAGAGGTTCCCAAACTTTTTGCTACCGCGGCGCCTTTCGAAATTTTCAAAATTGTCGCGGCGCACCAACAACTTTTTACAAAGAATTTTAATAATTTTTCCATACCTACATAATCTATATAAATAAAAATGGAATGGTGTTTGTATGTCACGAATAGGCTCGAGAACGGGTCAACAGATCGACATGGTTCTTTTACTGTTGCATTCCGCCAGGCCTCCGACGTGTTCGTACGAAAAAATAATTAGAAAAAGTGACCGGGAAGGCAAGAAAAACGGGGAAATCTGAAATTCCATTTTGAGGAGCTTTCTTCATGGAACCGGATGTTCGCACGAGAATACGGAGCCACCCTATCAACTAAGATCGAAAGTGATCTAATTATATTGAAACCGTCAGTTCTTTCTCTCTCTTTCTCGTATCTATTTAACCCATGCAAATTTTGTTTTAAAAGCCTTTCCTGAACTATGAATACAGTTAGTGTATGTTGAATTAGCAACAAGCGCGTTCTACACAAATCGTTATCCGAAATTCCTCGTTAGCTTATCCCGGTTTTTTCCACCACGGTATCGAAGTTTTTCCGGACCTCGTGCTATCATATGGTCCTTCGAGCCGGATATCGCGAAAACATCACCGCGATCCGTAGTTTCTGAAGTCATCGGTGCCCACGAATTGACCCCGTCGCAATCGAGCTCCGGTCAATCGGTGAAGGTGATAGAAGAAATAATAGTGTGACCCGGAATAAAGACTTTGGATAAAGGTGCGCGAAATCCATAAATATGGATAAACTCATCCGCGAACGTAAGTCACTCGAACCGCGTTTGAAACGAATTTCGGAAACTACCGCTAAGATAAAGCCGCTAGAGGCTGAAGAAGTGGATGTACAAATAGAGCTTGATGCTTTGTGTGAAGTGTGGGCTGCTTATGGGGCATTGTATATAAGGATTATAAGTGCATGTGAAAATGATGAAGAATACGATGAAGCAGTCCATCATCAAGCGCAATTTGAAGGGCATTACAGTTCTGTGAAGAATCGTCTGTTGAAGATAGCGAAAGCCATAAAGGACCGTGAAGGAAATACGGTTGTTCAACAGTCATCTCACGATGTCATCAAGCAACTCGCTGATCAACAGGCTGAATTCCTCCGCATTATGTCCGCCAATATGGCCATTGCCTCTACATCTTCAGCGAACAATAACGCTACTTCGTCACCGCTGTCCGATCTGAAGCTGCCCCGAATGAATCTACCGATATTCAGCGGGAACTACCTCGAATGGCAATCCTTTTTCGATTTGTTCGAGAGTTTGGTACACGCAAATCTTTCCTTAAAGGACAGTCAAAAACTGTACTTTTTGAAAACAAATCTAGATGGCGAGGCTGCGTCGTTAATTTCGCATCTGAAAATTGAGGACGCCAATTACCGAACTGCACTGGATAAGCTCAAGTCGAGATACGACAAGCCGAGAGAAATCGCTAACAAACACATACAACGCTTCTTAAGTCAGCAGGCAATGACGTCACCATCTGCGAGTGCTCTACGATCGTTACACGACGTCTCAGATGAAGTCATCCGAGCTCTTGAAGCAATGAATCGCGAGGATCGTGACACGTGGCTATTATTCATCCTCTCCGAAAAGGTGGACCCTGACACAAAACAGCTGTGGTGTCAAAGGATTGCTGAAATGGAGGAAGCGGACATCACGCTTCAATGTTTCCTCAAATTCATCGAAGCAAGAAGTTTTGCGCTTCAATCGGCACAACCTGCAAAGCAAAGGGCTGCTGTGTCATTTAAGCCGTTTACAAAATCTCAGCCCCGAGGGGCAATGACCTACGTCGCCACGAACGCTCCGTTTTGTGACGTTTGCTCGAACCAACAACATCACACCTACCAATGTGGAAAATTTCTCCACATGAACCCTGAAGAACGACTTGCTCAGATCAGCAGGATGGGTCTGTGCGTAAATTGTCTTAAAAGACATCCCGAAGAAAACTGTCGATCAGGTATGTGCAGGAAGTGTAACTTACCTCACCACACCTTGCTACATTCTGCCATATCACCAGTGGGTATGCAGCTCATCGAATCGTCCATGCCAGCAAGTACTTCAGGGCAACCATTCCAATCCTTGATATCGGCGCTGGATTCACCTGCTCATCTCGATGCTTCGAATGTTCTCCTCGCCACGGCTGCTATCAACGTTCTCGATAATCGCAGCCAACCGCACATTTGTCGTGCCGTTTTGGACAGTGCCTCTCAAGTCAGTTTTATTACCGAGAGGTGTTGCAACGAGCTTGGCATCAGAACTCAATCTGCGCATATGGATCTCGAGGGCATATCTTCGGTGCCCACTCGCGCACACAAGTGCGCTGAAATCGTTATTACCTCTTGCTGCTCAGATTTTCGAGCGGTGGTTCCTTGTATAGTATTGGAGAAGATTACAAATACGCTTCCTTGCAAACCCGTACACACTGGCAATTGGTCTATTCCGGAGTCTATACATCTCGCTGATCCGCTCTTTTATCGCCCAGGAAACGTTGACGTTCTACTTGGTAGTGAAATTTTCTTTCAACTACTACAACCCGGACAAATCTCTCTCGGTGTGAGCAGTGCCACTCCAATACTCCAAAACACTAAGCTCGGTTGGGTGATTGCGGGTCGGTATGATGATGTGAGTTTATTGCCTAGCCCTCCTGTGTCAACGTGCCTGTTGATATCTACGGAAGATGAGTTGTCCCGGCAGTTGCGTCGATTCTGGGAGCTGGAAGAGTATGAGGCGCCATCCAAACATCTCTCTGAAGAAGAGCTTCTCTGCGAACAGCATTTTGCTCGGCACACCGTTCGTGACGCATCGGGGAAATTCGTAGTCAGGCTACCATTTTCGCAGCATCCTAGTGATCTTGGGGACTCACGTCAAATTGCGGAGAGAAGATTGCATCACATTGAGCGGAAACTCGAGCGAAATCCATGGCTGAAATCTGAGTACCACACGTTCATGCGTGAATATCTTGACCTCGGACACATGTCTCCCGTAGATAATACCACAACTTGTAGAAAGTCCGTGTATCTACCGCACCACTGTGTGGTTAAAGACACAAGCTCAACTACAAAGTGCCGTGTCGTTTTTGATGCTTCGGCAAAAACCACAAGCGGACTTTCTTTGAATGACGTGCTCATGTGCGGGCCAACAATTCAAGATTCATTGATCAACATTTTACTACGATTTCGCATGCCGCCAATCGTGCTTGTCGGCGACGTCAAGCAGATGTATCGCATGATTTGGGTGAGTGAAGAAGAGCGTGACTTCCTCAAAGTTTTGTGGAGATGGAATAAGGAGGAGCCAATCCAGGAATACCGATTGAACACTGTCACATTTGGAACAAAATGCGCATCCTTTTTGGCCACTAGATGTGTGCAGGAATTGATGGAGTCCCACAGATCCCAATATCCGGTGGCTGTTGAAAAGATCGAAAAGGGAACCTACGTGGACGATGTTCTGACTGGTGCTGAAACAGAAGAAGAAGCGAAGGCATTGAGGGAACAGTTCACCGAAATGTTCAAGGCCGGCGGATTTCACCTGAGGAAGTGGGCATCAAACTGCCCTGCTGTATTGGAAGGAGTCTCTGAAGCAGACTTGGAAGTGAAATTCAGTTTCGAGGATAGTGAAAGCAACGTGATCAAGGCCCTCGGAATGCAATGGCAGCCGTGCAGTGACGAGTTCCACTTTTCGTACCAGCCAAACCAGATCCTTCAGCCCACAAAGCGCTTAATCCTGTCGCAGATCGCAAGCCTTTTCGACCCCCTAGGATTGCTTGCACCGGTCATCGTAAAGGCCAAGCTAGTGATGCAGCGCATGTGGGAGCTGAAGGTGGCCTGGGATGCAAATCCTCCTGGTGAGTTGGTCAATAATTGGTTGTCGTTGTTGCAAAGTTTCTCGCTTCTCAATTCCTTCCAGATTCCTCGCCGTGTGATCAGCGTGCAAAGCTGGAATCGTCTCTACCTGCACGGCTACTGCGATGCTTCCGATGTGGCAATGGGCGCGTGTGTCTACATTCGCGCCATGGACGACGAGGGCAATACTTCGTCACATCTACTGTGTGCCAAATCGAAGCTAGCACCCATTGGAAATGGTAAAACAACTACACCCCGGTTGGAACTATGCGCTGCGGTAATTCTTGCACGTTTGATGGCGAATGTTAGATCGGCTTTCTCAACGACGACGTTTCATGAAGTGCGGGCCTTCTCTGACTCCAAGGTTGTTCTGGCTTGGCTCGCTGCAGGGGTTTCAAGATGGAAGACATTCGTCGCAAATCGCATAGCCGAGATATGCTCTCATCTCCCAGCAGTAAACTGGTTCCATGTACCAACACACGATAACCCTGCTGATTTGATCTCACGTGGAGCGTTTCCAGAGCAGGTAAAGGCAAATCCACTGTGGTGGTACGGCCCGACGTGGACTCCGAAGGCAATCGAAACATCTGTCCCAGTGTGCTCTCTTAGCACCAATGAAGCACGGCAAATCGAGAGAGAACATCGTGCGACAGCTGTGACCCTAGTAGTTGTGTATGAAAACCGATTTTTGGACGATATGATGTCGAGATACTACCCCAACCTTCAACTGCTACTACGGACCACAGCTCGATTGCTTCGTTTTAATCACCCTCAGTTCCGTAAGAACGATCGTCTCTCTCCAGTGGAACTCAACTATGCGTTGCGAATCTATCTGCGCCACATACAACAACATTTCTGCAAAGATATCGCGCGTTTGCAACGCGGTCTTCCTGTTGAAAGCAGCAGTACACTCCATCAGCTTCGTCCATTTTTGGATGAGAGCGGTCTCGTCAGGGTGGGCGGTCGGCTGCGGCAGTCGGATTTGAGTTACGATAACAAGCATCCGATACTGTTACCCACACACTCAATCTTCACATCTCTAGTTCTTGTGGAGGAGCATCAGCAAAATCTACATTGTGGACCTCAGTTGTTGCTAGCGGCTTCAAGAAGGTAGTATTGGATTATACGCGGATGCAGCGCGGCACGTAAGGTGTACCGGAATTGTGTTACGTGCAGTCGAGTCAAGCCAGTGGAGTTAAACCAGCAAATGGGTCAGTTGCCTGCTGATCGCTTGAAGCCTCTTCCGCCATTCACGATCACTGGCGTCGACTACGCTGGTCCTGTGAACATTATTGGCCGAAGGACAAGAGCTGCGGTTCCATCGAAGGGATACATTGCCCTGTTTGTGTGCCTGGGAACTCGGGCAGTGCATATTGAAGCGGTTTCGGACTTGAGTGCATCTGCATTCCTAGCTGCTTTCACACGGTTTTGCTGCAGATATGGGGTACCAAGTAAAATGTACTCCGATAATGCAACCAATCTACGAGCGTCGGCAAGGATCCTGCGGGAACTCTACCAAGAGATTAGTACCACCGAGCACAGCGCAGAAGTAAGCGATTTTTTGGCCAACAAGAGAGTGCAATGGGTGTTTATTCCGGCTCGATCCCCGCATCAAGGAGGATTGTGGGAGGCAGCTATCAAGGTGGCCAAACGATTGTTGGGCCGACTTGGAAATGATCATAATTACACCTTCGAGGAACTAAGTACGATTTTATCGCATTGCATGAACACACGACCGATTTCGGCTATTTCGGATGATCCCACTGATCCACAACCGTTGACTCCAGCACACTTTTTGATCGGGCGTTCCCTGGACGCTCTCCCGGAAATCAGCCATCTCGAACTGCAAGTCGGATCATTGATCAGGTGGGCTTACGTACAACGTGTCTCGCAGGATTTCCGAGCAAGGTGGCAAAACGAATACGTGCTGTCTCTTCAACGATCATCGAAATGGAATAAAGCATCTCCAAATCTCATAGCGGGCGACTTCGTGCTTCTCGTCGATGATAATCAGAAGTCCTATCAGTGGCCAATCGGACGTGTATTGGAGCTGTTTCCTGGACCGGACGGACTAGTGAGAGTGGTTTCAGTGAAAACATCCAAAGGAGTATTTCGCCGAGACATCAGGAAGCTTCGACGGTTTCCCCTTGATAGTGACGAATTCGTAGCTGGTAGAAATGGATCCGAAATTACTATCCGTAATTTGGTGGGCGGATTATGTTCGCACGAGAATACGGAGCCACCCTATCAACTAAGATCGAAAGTGATCTAATTATATTGAAACCGTCAGTTCTTTCTCTCTCTTTCTCGTATCTATTTAACCCATGCAAATTTTGTTTTAAAAGCCTTTCTTGAACTATGAATACAGTTAGTGTATGTTGAATTAGCAACAAGCGCGTTCTACACAAATCGTTATCCGAAATTCCTCGTTAGCTTATCCCGGTTTTTTCCACCACGGTATCGAAGTTTTTCCGGACCTCGTGCTATCACCGGATGTCAAAAAACAGAGTAGGCAGGCAGGACGACGTTTGCAAAGACTGCTAGTTTCAAATATAAATCATTAAAAAGCCTTATATGTCATGCTTCCTTGTAATTCGAAAAAAAATTGCCTAAAGATTCGCAGAACTTAACACAAATTTCAGATTTCTGGAGGATTGCATTGCAAAAATTTAGAATTTGTTAAAAAAAAGTACGTAGATAATCAAATTTTAGGGAAAATAGCTATAAAAATTGATTGTTTAAAAGCTTTCAGAAAGGCTGACAGTGACGGTGAGGGGTCATGTTTTTGTATTCGAAAAAAAAAAACTCAACTCAACTCAACTTAGCAACTCAAAAAGGCAGTTTTCAGAATCATGCATGAAATCAACACATAAATTGTCGCAGGTTTTTTTTACGATGAGCAGCTAAATCAGCCTAGAGCTGGAAATCTCAATTATAGAGACAAACAAACAAGTTATGATAGTGATGTAAGTAAAGATGTCGTCTCGAAACGTTAGAGACAGCTCGAAGACCTGGAGATTGAAAGTAATTCTAGATGACAGTATTATGGAAAGAACTCAAAAAAGTTTCTTGTAATATTTACTCTGAATTACTAGCTATTGATTATTTATTTATTTTTAACTATAAATTTGGAAAGAGGGAAAACTAGCTATTGATAAAATCTAAAATTACTGAATTACTAGCTATTGATAAAATCTAAATCTAAAACTAAGCAGAATCATAAAAAGTCCAAATAACAATTTGAGAGTCTTTACAAAAATTTTAAAAATTCCGGAATTTTCAAAATTTTGTAAAAATATAAATGTTTCATGAGGATATTAGTAGTTCCGGGAAACATTCGTAGACTTTGAAACATTTACTTTTCAATTGAAAATTTAGAAGAGGAAAAACCTTTTCAATGACTTTCTTTTGAAGTCGAGTTTGAAGTCTTCCTCAAAATTCAAAACATTGGTATAGAATCTATAGAATACAAAAAAGGGATTGAGCCACTAAACAATGTAAAACAACTAGTAATATATTCTGCCTTCGTTAATAAGAGTTTGTTCTTTGCGTTTTGGCTCAAGACCCTGCGGCGCACCTGAGAGATGTTCACGGCGCACCAGGGCGCCGCGGCGCACAGTTTGGGAAGCGCTGAGTTTTTGGGTCACATTATGGATCACTGTTGAAAATCATATTATTCTAGTATTTGAATCCCAGAATGATACAAAACTTCTTTTAATAGATACATACAGGGGATAGAGAAAATGATCGGGACAGTCAAAATTTTCCCTTCTCAAAACATTTTCGAATGACTGTAACTTTTCGAAAAGTGCATCAAATATTCTCAAATTTTCACTGAAAGTTGATCAACTATTTGTGTATCAGTGTACAAAATTTGAAAAAGATCAAACTATTCTGCACGATTTTATAAATATTCTAAAAAAAAGCTATAATAATCCGAAAGCCAACTTTGAGCTGTTATGTCTCCGGATTCAATGAACCGAATGCAATGAAATTTTGCCCATTTATGACTTATATAATGAGCTATGAAAAACTTTTGACATAACTTAAAATTCTTAACACGGAAGAAAATGATAACGATTAGATTATTTTTCTTATAAAACACCAAATTTTCTTAAATTTCAACATCGTTTCAAAATTCAAGATACTAATTATAGTTTATTTAAATTCCCTCTGATTGTCTTGAATACAGATATGTTTTGAAAGAAAGTAACAACATAGGCGGCAATTCATTGAAAAAGTAATGGGATGCATATTAAAAATAGACCAATTTACAAAAAAATCATAAAGTTCATGAAATCGCTATAGCTTTTTTTCTCATTAATAATTTCAAGTTAAGTCAAAAAACGCAGTAGGCAAGACAAAGTTTGCCGGGTACAGCTAGTATTTAAATAATTATATAATCATATAATCATATGGGGTTGGGAGGGTGCATCAGGGCATCATTGAAGTTGTAACTGTACGACGGAGTGGATTGCCAGCCGGAGTGTGGTGAGAAGTAACTATAACATCCTTGTAGATGGGTTCTTCTATCCCAATAGTTGCAATGGATTTGACGCGCCCTTCTTGTGACAAACCATCCCGTAGAAAGCTTGACAAGTAATGTAAATTTCATTATTCACCCTTTTGGATCATATTGCTGGAAGGAGATTCTCTTAAACCCGCGGATTTCGCGTAAGTGTCTCTACTTACGGGTCCGCCACACCCCCTTTTGGCCCTTCATACAGTGGTATATTGAAGTCAGGGTGGTAATGAAATTGATCTTTACTGTTGAGTGGAACTGCATGCAGAGCAAGACTCAAGCTAGGATGGTGGCTACCTACATACATACACATACATACATTAATAATTTCAAGTTAAGTCAAACGTTTTTCAGAGCTCATTATATAAGTCATAAATAGACAAAATTTCATTGCATTCGGTTCACTGAATCCGGAGATATAACAGCTCAAAGTTGGCTATCGGATAATTCTACCTTTTTCTAAAAAGCTTATAAGTTCTCGGCAAGCCCTTCTTACCCGACGTCTCCACTAGACAGAAATGTCTTGCCATTTTGCTGGACAGATGTGTCATGACAGAAATGTTCTCTCGCTGTTTGCATGGAAAGCAGCGGTGTTGATCATTTCTGTTACGTTTTCTCTTTCTGGCAGCAAAATGGCAAGACATTTCTGTCTAGTGGAGACGTGGGGTTAGGACCTGCTGACATATCCCTTTCGTGACGGAGCTAAAAAAAGTGAAATTTCCATACAAATTGCTCAAATTTGGCTCTCCAGAACTCTCAGACTTTTTAATATATCAACACTTTTTCTTTGGTATTTGCTAGTACTACTCCTTGTCTGTCGATTCCTAGCCTTGTCCTCCTAGATAAATCGAAAATTAAAAATTTGCGACAGATTAAATTTTTCATGTTTTACCATTTTTGGTCACTTTTTGTTTAACTTGTTGTGGTAAATTTTACACAGAACATAAACAAAAGTTTGTTTGCACACATGCAAGTATTAATTATGGCTCAATCATCAAAATAATTTACATCAGGAAAACCAAAGACTAAACAGTTGAAAAAGTTACACAAAACAGTTGTTGCTCAACAGCACAATTGTGGTGGTTCGTCACGAAAGGGATATGGATCTTATCCCCCAAGGACGTGGTTGACTTTATAAATCTAGTCTCGCCAGAATGGGAGAATCACATACTGTAACTCATCATCTCTATTCATTAGTATTGATGATGTAGTCGAGTTCAGTCGATAACAAGATATCTCAGTGAACAACATGTTATTGAGATAACTTGCATACCTCACAGCAAAAGATTATATCACAATAGTCCTAAAATCTAGACGCAGTTCATTTTATTGTGGTTAGTTTGATTCCTGTTCCTATTTTAAGGATTTGGATTCAGTTGGAATACATTTTGCATATTGCTTATTGAGAACATATTTAACCCTTCATTGGACCCCAGGCGCCTTTCAGAGCTCGTCTTTGATGGAACACTCTCAGCGAGGTGACGAAACTGTGGCCATGAGGGTATCCCTTTTAGGGTTAAAGAGGCATTACATCCAATGCAAACAATGTGAGTTCAATTATTACAGCTGGGGTTAATTTCTATCATCTTACGAATGTGAAAGACAATCAAAAATACTCTACAGTAGATAACGGAGATGATTGTTCTTATCATCCCACAACCCACTCTTCTTGTCGCGCACAATTTATGACCAATCTTGGTGACATGCCACTTTCATCCAAAGCGACATATTGGCCTAGTGCACTGTATGTAATCTCGACTTTGATGGTTTTTGTTGTGAACGGCAGAGCTATACGCTTGGAATTGTTTTCCAATTGAGCCATTATTATCTGGAGGCTACCTGTTTGCAAATCTACTCTGAGCAACTGTGTCGTTTCTTCTCAGTTTATCTCAACAGTCGCGCCGTCGAGCACGTCTGCAGAAATGGCTCCGGCCAGTGCATTGCTAATTGTGTTGATTTGTACCGTATGTGCCGTTGAATCAGCCGATCCGTTGCGGGTTCGCTTTGATCCGCAGGATTACACCAGCACCTTCGGGGAGTCAGCTGATCTGTTTCTGTGGATTGAGTTCGTTGCGATGCGCATGTGATTCTTCAACGTTACCAATTTCAAAGTATTTCTTATAGCGGAGTTGTGGATCGGAATGCCACCGTGAAGTTCAACACCGTTGATGGAGTAAGTCCTGTTAGTGTAACGCCTGAACAGGTGTGGATCTACGAAAGTGTGAAATATACTGAAACGCCGATCATCGTGTCTGCAAAGGGTCTCCGCCAGGGGAGATTTATAGTAAAGGCCGATGTCGAGCCGGAAGGGATCGCTGATGATCGCAGGCTTTTCGCTCGGCTGAAGGTCGCCTTAAACCAGCCATTGATCTACATTTCACTGGTCATCGGATGGGCCTATACGGCATGTTGGTCACTGGGATACTATCCTCAGATAATTCCTAACCATCAACGTAAAAGCGTAGTCGGATTGAGTTTTGACTTTCTGCACATTAACATCATTGGACACGTATGCTACGCCTTCTTCAACTCCTTCATGTACTGGAATAACTTTATTGAGGTAATGAAAAAAAAATCCTACATTGATATAGCATAATTATGTCATAGGGAACTGCACGCCGCGGTTGCTAGGGAAAATTCTTTTAAGTCCTTGACGTTTCGTGGCCTTGTTGTTTACGATTTGGACTTAGAAAAATTTTGCTGGTTTTACTGAGGTGCACCCAGGTGGGCAGGGTGGCTTTGATTGAAATTATCAGCGCGTGGTTCGTGGGTGGCGGAATGCGCGCGTTCGGGCTCCTACTTGCAAGATTATGAAACCTGACTTGACTACAGTTATGAAGTTCAGCAATTTGTAAGGCATGATTAGCTGATGTCAGGATGAATCATTGACCACATGGTCACCACTGGCCACTCCGGGAACTTCCGGGATGACCCGAAACAACCTGGAGAACCGGTGATAGGGGTCAATTACGTTTATTTAGCAAAACATGATGAAAAACACCACGGCTCTTTTTTATGATTTTTCGTCAATTCACTTGTGACTGCATAGCAATACTGGCCATGGTTCCCATGTGCCACTTTCGAAACTTCCGGGATGCCCTGAAGAACCGACATTAGAGGATAATCATATTCTAACAGAAAAATGTGTCATGCGACGGATCTTCCTTCATGAATTTTCATAGATATGTTTGAGGTTGTATCGATGCTAGACATGGCCCCCATTATTGGCCACTTCTGGAACATCCAGGTACCCCGACGGAAACGACAACAAAAGCTAATTACGATCATACAACAAAACATGTAATGTGACCATCATGATTTTTAATTCCTATGTATGTGGTCGTATCAAAAGTGGCCACACTCTTGGTTGACCATTTCTGAAACTTTCTGGGGCGCCCTGAGGGAACCGATGGCCAGAATCAATTAGGTTCATTCAGCGACGGTTTTATCATGTTTTTCGAGAATATGCTTGTGGTTACTGCTAAAACTTAGAGAATGCCCTCAAGAGACTGATGGCATATTGAACAAACGCGTTCATATGACAAAATGTGGTGTGTAACGCATCTTGGCTAGGTCCAGAGAAATATCTGACAGGATAAAATAATGCCTGATGGAACTTCCGAAGGATTCCCTGGCGTAATTCCTGGAGGAATCCCTTTCAAAATGTTTGAAGGCATCCTCAACGGAATTTCTTGAGAAACGTCCGTCTGGGAATTCCT
This sequence comes from Aedes albopictus, assembly GCF_035046485.1. Classification (NCBI taxonomy): domain Eukaryota; kingdom Metazoa; phylum Arthropoda; class Insecta; order Diptera; family Culicidae; genus Aedes; species Aedes albopictus. The sequence continues at coordinate 238,267,530 of NC_085136.1, read as the reverse complement.
CCGGGTTCTCCTCCTCCAATTCCTCCAGGAGTTTCTCTAAGAGTTCATCCTAAATTGTTTCCTTAAGTAAGTATGAGAGTTTCTTCCAAAACTTCTCCGGGAATTTCTTCTGTAATTCCGCACAAAGTCCTTCCTGGAACTCCTCTGGGAGTTTCTTCTTAAGTTCTGTGAATACCGGGCAACTCACTGGAACAATCTGTTCCCAGCCATCTTAGCAAACTGCAGTAGAATCACTTGGCATAATACGGAACCTCACGGTGATGGCGATTGGCGACTTGCTCCGCCAACAGTCCACTCGTCAATGAGGCAGCATCACACTGACGACGACCCCGTCATGGTGCTGGCTGTCACTGATGCTTGCTAGGGGAAATACACGCATGGGAAATGCTACTCAGCTTTGTTCATACCCCACATTCTCCCTCTTCTCCGAAAAAAAAAGTTTTCTTACTCGCAGGCTTGTTATTTTTACGCTCAAACCCTCAATTTCGTTCTCTTCATCCTTATGGCACCAATGCAACAAGATACACTTCAAGATACAAGAATTAAGACGAATGGCCACATTTACTTTTTTGTTTAGTAAACGCACTTTTGTTAATATCGAACCTATATCATTTGATTGATAACTTGCAATGCTAACCAATCATCTATGGGGTTTTGCCGAGCTCCAATAAAAATAACTACAACACACGCAGTTGGGTGATGCGTCTTCTGTCCTTCAAGCGCACGACTCGTTATGTAGCCGGCCCTGTTTTTCTCTCACTCAAATCAATCATTATTCACGATTGCGAAAATTCGACGCATTCAACGAAAACGAACACATTTTGTAAGAATTATTTGTCAAAAAAGAAAAAAAATACAAAAGATTAACGAATTTGAGATTTATCAGACTAAAGATTCCGTATATCACACAACTCCATTTTCAATGCTTCAATGTGATGGTACAGATGGACCATATATAACACACAAATGTCCTTCATTATACGAAAATAGATTCTACAAAACGAGTTCGAAAGAGGTTCTACAACATATTTTCAGTAGATAAGTTTTCATTGCGTACTTCGAATTTTAAACTGTTTTACGATATGCAATTTTTATGGGCGGTTTTCATTACACGTCCCTGCATTTTCCTCACGCACAGCTTTCGGCAGTTATCATGCAATGCCAATTCCTTAGACGGGTTTCTTTACACATCGCTGCATTTTCCTGATGCAAACAATTTTCGGCAGTTTTTCAATAACGACGTTTCCTTGGACGGATTTCATTTCACGTCCCTGTATTTTCCTTATGCAGAAAAATTTTCGGCGGTTATCCAACAACGCCTTTATCTTGGACGGTTTTCACTACACGTCCCTGCATTTTCTTTATGCAGAATAATTTTCGGCGGTTATCCAAAAATGCCGTTTCCTTGGACGGTTTTCATTACACGTCCCTGCATTTTCCTTATGCAGAAAAATTGTCGGCGGTTATCCAACAACGCCTTTACCTTGGACGGTTTTCACTACACGTCCCTGCATTTTCTTTATGCAGAATAATTTTCGGCGGTTATCCAAAAATGCCGTTTCCTTGGACGGTTTTCATTACACGTCCCTGCATTTTCCTTATGCAGAAAAATTTTCGGCGGTTCGACACGCCATTAATTTGCCCAACCAAAAACCCGAGCAAAAACCAATTCAACCAACCAACGCCGCGAGTATTTTACGGCAACATTCACAATAGTCAAACACCTCTACCATCATGCACATCAACCTGTTTGCATTTACCGTTCAACCGAGCGACAACACGACCATCCATGCCGAGCAAGAACATGAAGAAACATGCATGCAATCATCGACCGACCACCTATCCACAGCGTGCTACCAGTCGACAACAAAAATCAACCACGTCACCGCGCCTTTTTTCATGTGTTTGTGCTAGAACCAAGGCTAAAACAGAACGCGGTTGGAATGACAAAAACTTTCCGCGCTCTAGCTTTCGTCAGGAACCGCAGAATTGCAACACCCACTTCACTGTGTTTGCAGCACCACCACACACTTCACACACCAAAACGATTTGTTTTCTCTCTCTGTTTTTATGCCAAGTGATTCTACCTATTTTATGATTAACTTGTTATTGATTATGATGTACTCCTGGCAGGATCGCCAATGTGAATACCGGGCAACTCACTGGAACAATCTGTTCCCAGCCATCTTAGCAAACTGCAGTAGAATCACTTGGCATAATACGGAACCTCACGGTGATGGCGATTGGCGACTTGCTCCGCCAACAGTCCACTCGTCAATGAGGCAGCATCACACTGACGACGACCCCGTCATGGTGCTGGCTGTCACTGATGCTTGCTAGGGGAAATACACGCATGGGAAATGCTACTCAGCTTTGTTCATACCCCACAAGTTCCTCTGGAATTCCCCCCGGCAGTCCCTTTTAAATTACACCAGGAGTTTCACGTAGAATTTCACTGTGAGTTTGTCATAATTTCCCCCGAGAGTTTATGCTGAAATTCTTCCACAGGCAGTTTCTCATGAAATTCCTCCGGGAATTTCCCCAGGAATTCCTACGGAAGATGCTTGTACAATTTCTTTAGTTCATTCTAGAATATCTCTGGAAGTTCCTTCTGAAATTCCTCCGAGAGTTCATCCTGGAATTCTTCCGGGAGTTCACTCTGAAGTTCACGCGGAAACTCCAACGGTAGTTCGACCTAGAATTTATCTGTGAGTTCGCCATAGTATTCCTTCAGAGTACCATCCGGGAGTTTCCTCCTAGAATTCCTCTTGAAATTCCTCATGGAACTTCCTGGATCCCAAAAATGCTTCAGGAGTTTATCACAGAATTGCTCGGATGTTCCTCTTGAAAAACGTTCGGGAGTTCCTTCAGGAAATCTTCCGGAAGTTCCTCTGGAAGTTCGCCCTGCAATTTCTCCTAAAGTTGTTTCTGGAATCCTTCTAGGAGTATCTCTGGAGTTAATCTGAGAATTCCTCCAAAAATTCCTCCTTTCTTACCGAAATTTCTCTGAAGGGTCACTTTGAAACACCTTCTGAAATTCCCACAGGAGTTGCTCGTGAAATTTCTCATTAAATTTCACAGGGGACTCTACTTTTATTTCTTAGGGGGGTTTGCCTTAGAATATCTCTAGGAGTTTCTCCTAAAACTCTGGGACTTCCTATTGAAATTCCTTCTGGAGTTCCTCCTCCTCTGAGAGTTCACGCTGGAGCCCCTACGAGAGTTCATCCTAAAATCCTCCGGGAGTAAGTCATAGTATTACTTCGGATTCTCCACTTGAATACTCTCCACGAGTATCCTCCTGGTACCTCTATGAGAGTTCCTCGAAGATCCTGGAATTTCTCTATGAGTTCGTTATATTATGTCTTCGGATGTTCCTCTTGAATACCCTCCTGGAATTCCTTCGAGAGTTCCTCATGAAATGTTACCAGGAGTCCCTTCTGAAATTTCTCTAGGAATTCCTTCTGGCAGATCCTCCTGGAAATCATCAGATAGTTCCTCCTAGAATTCCTGCGGAAATCCTTTCGGTAGTTCCTCCTGAAACTACTTCGTGAGTTCATCCTAGAATTTCACAGGGAGTTTCTCATGATATTCCTGCGAGAGTTCATGCTGGAATTTCTTCGGAAGTTCCTTCTTGAGTTTCTTAGGTTATTTTTTTGAAATTCCTTCAGGATTTCCTCGAGGAATTCCTGCGGGAGCTGCTCGTGGAATTTCTCCTAGAAAGTCAACGGAAGTTTCTCCTGAAATTCCCACGGGAGTTTGACCTGGAATTTCCGTAGAAGTTCCCCTGGGATTTCCTCCCAAAATTCCTATGGCGATTTCTCCTAGAATTCCTTCGGTAGTCCTTCCTGTAATACCATCGAGAGTTCGTAAGAGTATTTCTTCAAATGTTCCTCTGATTGTTCGGATCCTGGTGGCCGCTCTAGCTACACCAAAGTTAAGGAACTTCTTGGAGGTTCCCTGGTCTTGTTCCTGGAGAAATCCCTATCAAAAGTCGTTAAAAATAATTTGTGGCGCTAGTGATTTCTGACAGATGCTGTGCCAGTTATTTTTCCAGAAGCTCCACCATGTATCATTCCATGAGTTTCGTAAAGGATTGTGCGTAGTGTTTCACCAGGGATTTTTCTGAAGATTCACTAGTAATTTATCTTGAATTCCACCACTGACTGCTCCAGAAGTTCAGCTAGAAGTTCTTCCACAAATTTCTCCAACAGTTCCGGAGGGTATTCTTCGTGGTGTTTATCAGGGATTTTTCCTGGAAATCCATCAGGGGTTGCTCTTAGAGTGCTGCTTCATTCCCCCAACAGCGGGGGTAAAAAAAAGAGTACTGCAGGTGATTACTGCTGCAATTCCTCTCAAAATTTCTTTAGAAATTCCGCCATACAGGAACTCCTCTAAGAAATTCATACAGGAACTCCGCTAAGGACTCCTCTAAAATTTACGCAAATTACTGCTCTTGAATTCCATCTGGGTTTTTTTTTAAAGAGATTCATCTAGGAGTTCCGCAAGGGCAATGCACTGCATCTGGATTATCTCTGCCAGATATTTATTCAACAATTCCAACAGAGATTTCCTCAATATATTAGTCAGAGATTCCTCAAACATTTTGCCAGACGTTTCTCAAGAAATTCCGTTGAGGATGCCTTCAAACATTTTGAAAGGGATTCCTCCAGGAATTACGCCAGGGAATCCTCCGGAAGTTCCATCAGGCATTTCAAAGGAATGAAGGAATTTCAAAAGGATAACCTAAGAAACTCAAGAAGGAACTCCCGAAGAAATTCCAGCATAAACTCTCGCAGGAATATCATGAGAAACTCCCTGTGAAATTCTAGGATGAACTCACGAAGTAGTTTCAGGAGGAACTACCGAAAGGATTTCCGCAGGAATTCTAGGAGGAACTATCTGATGATTTCCAGGAGGATCTGCCAGAAGGAATTCCTAGAGAAATTTCAGAAGGGACTCCTGGTAACATTTCATGAGGAACTCTCGAAGGAATTCCAGGAGGGTATTCAAGAGGAACATCCGAAGACATAATATAACGAACTCATAGAGAAATTCCAGGATCTTCGAAGAACTCTCATAGAGGTACCAGGAGGATACTCGTGGAGAGTATTCAAGTGGAGAATCCAAAGTAATACTATGACTTACTCCCGGAGGATTTCAGGATGAACTCTCGTAGTTCCGGAAGTTCCATCAGGCATTTCAAAGGAATGAAGGAATTTCAAAAGGATAACCTAAGAAACTCAAGAAGGAACTCCCGAAGAAATTCCAGCATAAACTCTCGCAGGAATATCATGAGAAACTCCCTGTGAAATTCTAGGATGAACTCACGAAGTAGTTTCAGGAGGAACTACCGAAAGGATTTCCGCAGGAATTCTAGGAGGAACTATCTGATGATTTCCAGGAGGATCTGCCAGAAGGAATTCCTAGAGAAATTTCAGAAGGGACTCCTGGTAACATTTCATGAGGAACTCTCGAAGGAATTCCAGGAGGGTATTCAAGAGGAACATCCGAAGACATAATATAACGAACTCATAGAGAAATTCCAGGATCTTCGAAGAACTCTCATAGAGGTACCAGGAGGATACTCGTGGAGAGTATTCAAGTGGAGAATCCAAAGTAATACTATGACTTACTCCCGGAGGATTTCAGGATGAACTCTCGTAGGGGCTCCAGCGTGAACTCTCAGAGGAGGAGGAACTCCAGAAGGAATTTCAATAGGAAGTCCCAGAGTTTTAGGAGAAACTCCTAGAGATATTCTAAGGCAAACCCTCCTAAGAAATAAAAGTAGAGTCCCCTGTGAAATTTAATGAGAAATTTCACGAGCAACTCCTGTGGGAATTTCAGAAGGTGTTTCAAAGTGACCCTTCAGAGAAATTTCGGTAAGAAAGGAGGAATTTTGGGAGGAATTCTCAGATTAACTCCAGAGATACTCCTAGAAGGATTCCAGAAGAATTTCCAGAAAGAATTCTAGAAACAACTTTAGGAGAAATTGCAGGACGAACTTCCAGAGGAACTTCCGGAAGATTTCCTGAAGGAACTCCCGGACGTTTTTCAAGAGGAACATCCGAGCAATTCTGTGATAAACTCCTGAAGCATTTTTGGGATCCAGGAAATTCCATGAGGAATTTCAAGAGGAATTCTAGGAGGAAACTCCCGGATGGTACTCTGAAGGAATACTATGGCGAACTCACAGATAAATTCTAGGTCGAACTACCGTTGGAGTTTCCGCGTGAACTTCAGAGTGAACTCCCGGAAGAATTCCAGGATGAACTCTCGGAGGAATTTCAGAAGGAACTTCCAGAGATATTCTAGAATGAACTAAAGAAATTGTACAAGCATCTTCCGTAGGAATTCCTGGGGAAATTCCCGGAGGAATTTCATGAGAAACTGCCTGTGGAAGAATTTCAGCATAAACTCTCGGGGGAAATTATGACAAACTCACAGTGAAATTCTACGTGAAACTCCTGGTGTAATTTAAAAGGGACTGCCGGGGGGAATTCCAGAGGAACTTAAGAAGAAACTCCCAGAGGAGTTCCAGGAAGGACTTTGTGCGGAATTACAGAAGAAATTCCCGGAGAAGTTTTGGAAGAAACTCTCATACTTACTTAAGGAAACAATTTAGGATGAACTCTTAGAGAAACTCCTGGAGGAATTGGAGGAGGAGAACCCGGAGGAATTCCCAGACGGACGTTTTTCAAGAAATTCCGTTGAGGATGCCTTCAAACATTTTGAAAGGGATTCCTCCAGGAATTACGCCAGGGAATCCTTCGGAAGTTCCATCAGGCATTATTTTATCCTGTCAGATATTTCTCTGGACCTAGCCAAGATGCGTTACACACCACATTTTGTCATATGAACGCGTTTGTTCAATATGCCATCAGTCTCTTGAGGGCATTCTCTAAGTTTTAGCAGTAACCACAAGCATATTCTCGAAAAACATGATAAAACCGTCGCTGAATGAACCTAATTGATTCTGGCCATCGGTTCCCTCAGGGCGCCCCAGAAAGTTTCAGAAATGGTCAACCAAGAGTGTGGCCACTTTTGATACGACCACATACATAGGAATTAAAAATCATGATGGTCACATTACATGTTTTGTTGTATGATCGTAATTAGCTTTTGTTGTCGTTTCCGTCGGGGTACCTGGATGTTCCAGAAGTGGCCAATAATGGGGGCCATGTCTAGCATCGATACAACCTCAAACATATCTATGAAAATTCATGAAGGAAGATCCGTCGCATGACACATTTTTCTGTTAGAATATGATTATCCTCTAATGTCGGTTCTTCAGGGCATCCCGGAAGTTTCGAAAGTGGCACATGGGAACCATGGCCAGTATTGCTATGCAGTCACAAGTGAATTGACGAAAAATCATAAAAAAGAGCCGTGGTGTTTTTCATCATGTTTTGCTAAATAAACGTAATTGACCCCTATCACCGGTTCTCCAGGTTGTTTCGGGTCATCCCGGAAGTTCCCGGAGTGGCCAGTGGTGACCATGTGGTCAATGATTCATCCTGACATCAGCTAATCATGCCTTACAAATTGCTGAACTTCATAACTGTAGTCAAGTCAGGTTTCATAATCTTGCAAGTAGGAGCCCGAACGCGCGCATTCCGCCACCCACGAACCACGCGCTGATAATTTCAATCAAAGCCACCCTGCCCACCTGGGTGCACCTCAGTAAAACCAGCAAAATTTTTCTAAGTCCAAATCGTAAACAACAAGGCCACGAAACGTCAAGGACTTAAAAGAATTTTCCCTAGCAACCGCGGCGTGCAGTTCCCTATTGCTGTTGTTTTTTTTTTTTTCAGCAAGAATACTTCGATCGTCATCCACATGGTCTAAATCCAGTGATTGGTAACGACGTTGGATTCGCAGTACACGCATCGGTTGCCACTGGGTACACAATTCTGCAGTGTTACATCTATCAGAACAACGGGAATACGGTTTCTCCCACCGCCAAGGTAATCATTGGGACGTACCTGGTGATCATAGCGATATCGGCTAGTCAGGCGGTGTTTGGAGCTATCCATTGGTTAGACTTTCTGTACATCTTGAGCTATATTAAACTGTCGACGACACTGGTGAAGTATTTTCCGCAAGCCTATATGAACTTCAAGCGGAAGAGCACCGAAGGTTTCTCTATTCTGAATCGTCTGCTGGACATTGCTGGTGGGCTACTTGGAATTATTCAGATGGTGATAAACGCGTGGAATTTTGGTGGGAGTCTTATGAAATTGTTAATCAATATAGCGTCAAACTATGGTGTATGTTTGTCTGTTTCAGATGATTGGCAATCTATTTGGGGAGATCCTGTCAAGTTTGGATTGGGACTATTTTCAATACTGTTCGACGTAGTTTTCATAGTGCAACACTATGTTTTATACAGGTTTGTAGTAGAGTTTATACATCATTTCTGTGTTTAGGTCAACATTTGTTTATGATTGCAGGAAACCAGTCGTGGAGGAGCCAGTATACCAAAGTGGAAAACAAATAACCCAACAGACGACCAAACTTTGAATGTTATTGTATTTTGACAAATAGTACATTATGTCTCGTAATTTCAAGAGGATGATTTCCGGTACAACTATTTCATTGACATGTTTATATGTCTTTGAGAACCAAATAGCTGGAACTGGTATAGTACTGTATATTACTAGATGATAATTTGATTAGGAATTTTAACTAAGAAATATATTCAAATGTTTTATAAGGCCTTTTCAATACAACTGTTTGTTGACACACATGCAAACCCTTGTTTTTTGTATGAACGAGTTGCAGCTCTTGATAAAATCAGAGAAATGGCGATTTCGACTGTAATGATTACTTTCAATGAACTTGGCTGGATTGCAATCTCGAATTTATTATCTTGGCTCCAACGTTTCGATCCTTATTTAGATCTTCACCTAGAAGGAAGGATTCGAAGTAATAGATTACCAAACCAACTTGGCAACGACGAAACATAGGCAGGCTGAATGTTTTGGACAGCTACGAATAATTCTGTATCCTTGATGAAAATCCATGTATGGGATTGTAACGTTGGATACAGATAATAAATTCGTAGGCCTGCTTATTAACACTGCAAGTCCAAGTTCATTCAGAGCTCGCAGTCGCACTTAAGCAGCAGTTCGAGGTAGATGCACCAAGTGCATCGATCCGCCTACGAAAATAGGCCTACGGCACGCACGTAGATCGCCATGAACAAGCTTTCTTCAGGTAGGAGCCTAGAATTCTTTTCTAAGCGAACCAGTGCGACACATCAGTGTGGTGTGGACTTACAACTTTTGACACCAAGAGATGACCGAGCACCGGAGCATGCTCAAACGGGGGGTAGCATTGGGCTCTGATGGGTCACTTCAGAAATTCCACACATCCACACTCTGTACGAGTGATACGACACCACTTCCAAGGTAGCACAGTCCAGCTAGGAGTGCCCCGAGCACATCAGGAACGACGCCAGTAAAGTTCCTGATTACGACATACTGGCATACGGCAAACCTTGGCGTGACCTTAAAGTACGTTCCTTACCTGTCTTCTCTGTGACTGTATCCAGTTTATGCAACCACCTGGGTGGAAGTAGGTTCAGGCGAACACTCCTGTTTAGCGCTGATCCGGCTCTGAGCTCAGTCCCCATCATGACCTGTGCCAACCCTCGGGTGCTCTCCCTGCTTGCATAGATAACCACCAGGATCATGTGCGATTACTTCAATGGTAATGCAGGATAGCGGCTCCAAAAGGAACCTAAGAGCAATGAGTACTAAATCCCAAAACCAAGTGATCGAAAACGGAACGACAGAGTGAACGGCGTTAAAATCCTTAGCGCGAGGAGATCTGGAGGTCTCGCCATTACGAGGGGCTGGTGTTCCCACTGGCGAACAAACTGCAAGAAGCTTATTGGAGGAGCACGAGGTGGTGCAGCGCCGGTCGAGGAAGCGCAGATGACCGGCGCGATCCTCACGCGGGCGCTGAACCGCAAAAGGAGCGGGCTACCAAAGATGTTGGTAGTTGTCGAGCAGCTGGACTAACATCAGCAAGGACCTGAAACGCAGGTCTGGCATCGCAACGATGGCGCATGAGATCAAGCAGCTAGCCGGGGCCGTAGCAGAGAGGTCGTACCGCCCTACGGCTCGAGCTGCATGGCCGAAACCTGCCGAGGAGGAAGAAAGGGATGGCCAACGCGAGCAACCAGGCTGTTGCGGAATACGAACGATAGGCCCTTTGGATCTACTCTGCATAAAGGCGGCGTGACGTAGCGTTGAACGTCAACCGTGACTTATCGATGACAGCTCTTCAACCACGACAGCAAAAAGCAAATGAAAACATACCCAGAAGAACGTGAAGTTGATGGAAAACTTAATATCTCGATTATTGCTATTATTTCTATTATAAATTAGTTCATTTAACTAACTACAGCAAAATAACGTGAATTATTCATAGTTTGAGGTCGGTATAAGGTGAATAATTTGATCTATTCTATGAAATATCCATGCAACTTAAATCTATCAACAAACATGCACATGCCTTATGATGAACTTACATTTATTCCTAAAATTACAGTAAAACTATAGTTAGTCTTTGGTGCGAAGTTATCGTATAATCTAAATACCGATCTGATTTATATTGATAAGTAAGTACGGACAACTGAATTAGTTGGATCTGAGTTTAATTAAGATTTTGTTTTGCGTATTAGCTCACCTAACCTCAGAATCTGCCACTGGAACCGTAATTGGAGTTTTTGGATATTAAGGAAACTAATTTGTGAGTAATTATTGAATTTATTGGATCGATGAATGTTAAATAAAGTCGTTCTTTCCAGTCGAGTAGCGGGAATAACCGTACTGCGAAGCCGTTTTTTAACATCCTCGAAAATTACTGCATCCAATCAGGTTCCAGCCAGTAATGAGCAGTGCAGCGATGCAGTCTGTCAACCACTGCAAGGCATGCAATCGGCCGGACCATGCCGACGATATGGTTGCATGCGATATTTGTGGAACTTGGTTCCACTACACTTGTGCAGGACTTCAAGCCTCTATTTGCAACAAGCCATGGCATTGTGGATATTGCTCCAGCCGGGACGACGGCACTAACAGCTCAGCGATTTCGGTCAGCTCCGGAAGCTCGAATGCCCGTTTGCGGTTGAGGCAGCTAGAAGAATCTATGGCGCTGGAAGATCGCCTTCTACTGCAGCAAGCTGAACGCGAGCGAGCTTTTCTAGCCGAGAAGCATCAGCTGGAGGCTGAGATTCAGTCGGACAGGCAGCTTAGAGGCAGCACTTCTAGCTTTAGGAGCCGACACAGTGCTAGGAGCCGGCAAAGTTATAGAAGCGAGGTAAGAGCGTGGATCAATCAATCGGTAGATACTCCAGCGAAGACGGTGGATCATCAACCAGGGGCGTCAACATCGACACCTATTGTTTCCACTGGGAACGTGGTTCTAGCGGTACCAGAACAACAAACGGTATCAGCTCAGCCGGTTTCTTCTCTCGATCATCCGATGGCAACCCAGGGTCTTGCCAATCAACCTCCATTCGTGCACCCCAACGTTGGCCAGGTCACATCGATTCTCCCACCAAGTGATTTGCCGTCAGTCATCGCACCCGTCGTGTCAGTAGCTAACAGTGACCCAGCGAGAACAATGACAAACTGCACAACTATTCATCCTCCTGAGCAGTCGTGTTCAGTTCCGCTTAGCAACGTCGTCCACCAAGAACAGCAGAAACAACACCCACTGCATCAGCCTAACCGGCAACTTCCACCGACCGTTCTGTCAGGTCCGAAGCAGCCAGTGCTTTCAGGTTCGAATCCTTTGGGAAGTCACGTTTCTGCCCGTGTACGCTGTGGAAGTCAAGCTCAGCTGCCAGATGCTCAGCTACCCAGGATGCAGCACCAAATTCATCAACGATTCCAGCCGTGTGGTCAACAAACTGGTCAGCCCTTTCCTCCAACACTGAACCAGAACGCCTCTTCGTTTCCAGCACAGTGGCCGCGAAACGCAAATGTGACCTTTGTCGACAACCAGCAGCATTTTCCAGCTGCAAACCAGATTCCCGTTGTGCAGCCGATCGGCGCTTTCCACCCGATGAATGTCTACCAACCGTCGTACCCTCGATGGTCAACAGAATCGGTGCCGTTTCAGCAATCGAGTACCACTGTGGGAAATGTAGCAAGAACCTACGCATCGGAACCGCAACCGGATCCAACAGGACATTCTGATCAGCAGACACTTTCAGGTCAAGCTTCGAGCTTCCACCGAGCACAAGCTGCTGAAGGAATATTGAGCGCACAGCAGTTGGCTGCACGACAAGTGGTATCGCGTGAATTGCCTAAATTCTCAGGTGATCCTCTTGAGTGGCCAATGTTTATAAACGCGTTTGAGTCCACGACGGCCATGTGTGGGATTCAACCAGACGAGAACCTGGCCAGGCTACAAAAAAGCTTGGTTGGCGCTGCTAGGGAGAAAGTCCAGAGCATACTGACTCTGCCGACGGCGATCCCAGAGATCATTGAAACTCTTCGCGACGAATGTGGCCGACCGGAACAGCTAGTTCATTGTCTGCTGGTCAAGATTCGACACGCACCTCCGCCCAATGTCAACAAGCTTGAGACGTTAATCAGTTTCGGAAGGGAAGTAAGAAACCTGGTGACCTTCATTGACGGGGCGAATCTGCAAGACCACTTGTCGAACCCCATGCTGCTGTCAGAGTTGGTAGGGAAACTACCTCCTAGTCTTCGCCTCGATTGGGGTCTTCATACGCAAAGGGTACCGCAGGTCTCGCTGAGGATCTTCAGTGATTACGTCACATCCATCAAAACTGCTGCGTGCAAAGTGTCGCTGCCTACTGATTCGCATGTGGACGAGAACCGAAGAAGTAAGAAGGAGAAAGGGGGGTTCGTTAACGCGCACACCGTGGAGGAGAAGAGGAGCTCCCCGGTATCGAGCCCGAAAAAGGAATATCATCCAAAATCCGAATCGTATGTTCCTAAACCGTGCCCTGCGTGTAATAATAGTGACCATAAGCTCCGAACCTGCGATAAATTCATTGGCTTCGGTATGGATCAAAGGAAGCGTCTCGTTGATCAGCTTAAACTATGCCAACGTTGCCTGGGAAGCCACGGAAAGTGGCCGTGCAGATCGAAGCAAATCTGTGAAACCAACGGATGTAAGGAAGCTCATCATAGACTGCTCCATCCTGCGAACACCAAACCAAACAATGCTGAGCATGCAGGCCCGTCAGGAATTATCTCGGCTCACTGTTCTCGCCAAGCCGGCGTGTTATTCAAGGTGATTCCTGTCACCCTCTCCAGCAATGGCAAGTCCGTCTCAACCTTCGCATTCCTGGACGATGGATCGAATGTCACGCTGATGGAAGAAGCTATTGCTGATGAACTTGGGCTGAACGGGAATATCAGTTCGCTATGCATCCAGTGGACAGGGAGCGTTACCAGGAAGGAACCGTCATCTAGGCAAGTGGAGTTGCGCATTTCCGGTGTCAACGGTGGACCAGATTACGCCATATCAGGGGTCCAAACAATACCGCACCTGGACCTACCGCAACAAAGCCTGGATTATGAAGAACTCTCCAAATTATTTCCGCATTTGAAAGGTCTTCCTGTTCGAAGTTTTTCGAATGCAGTTCCTCGTATTCTCATAGGTCTGGATAACGCCGCGCTGAAGTTAACGTTGGACAAACGCGAGAGGCGTAGCAGAGAACCGATAGCAGCCAAAACGCGACTTGGGTGGACAATATTCGGAGGTGGACACCGAGGAATGCCACATACCGATCACGTGATGTTCCACATGTGCAACTGTAGCGCAGACGAGTCTCTCCACAAGCTTGTGAACGACTACTTCGCAGTGGAGTCGCTCGGTGTGAACCCTTTGCCACCTTTAGAGTCTTCCGAAGATCAACGAGCTCGGCAGATTTTGATGCAGTCCACTAAGCGGACCGAGTCTGGCAGGTTCGAATGCGGCCTCCTATGGAAGAGCGACGATTTCGAGTTCCCTTCTAGCTACAGAATGGCTGAACGTCGCTTAATCTGTTTGGAAAAGAAATTTGCCAAAAATCCAGCGCTGAAAATGAAGGTTGCAGAGCAGATCGACGAGTATCTGCAGCGCGGTTATGCTCATATTGCTACCGAGGACGAGTTACAGCAGTCTGATCCACGTCACGTCTGGTACCTTCCCCTAGGTATCGTCCAGAATCCTCGCAAACCTGAGAAACTTCGCATCGTGTGGGACGCAGCGGCCCGTGTAGGAGATGTGTCACTCAACTCCATGTTACTGGTCGGGCCAGATCTTCTAACCCCACTGCTCAAGGTCATCTGTGGATTTCGTCAACGGCAGTACGTTGCAGTTGGTGATGTCCGCCAAATGTTTCACCAACTGCTGGTCAAGGAAAGCGACCGCCAAGCCCAAAGATTCTTATTTCGAATCGATCCCGAGCAAGCGCCAACGGTGTACGTCATGGATGTCGTTATCTTCGGCGCATCGTGCTCCCCGTGTTTGGCGCAGCATGTTAAAAACACCAACGCCAAGGACTTTGAGGAAACGTTTCCAGAAGCGGCGGCGGCGATCATCAACTGTACATACGTTGACGACTTTCTGGACAGCAGAGATACGGTAGATGAAACTGTGCGGATCGTGAAAGAAGTGCGCTTGATCTTCGATAAAGCTGGATTCGAGATTCGCAACTGGCAGTCTAATTCTGATGAGGTACTTCGACGGGTTGGGGTCGACAGCAACGATACTGCAAGATGCTTTTCAGTTGAGAAGTCTACGGTTGCCGAACGTGTTTTGGGGATGACATGGGATCCCAAGGATGACATGTTCGAATTTGAAACCCAGTTCCGTGAAGATCTTCATCCGTTATTATCCGGAAGCATCGTCCCCACAAAAAGACAAGTTCTCCGGGTCGTGATGAGCCATTTTGACCCCATCGGGATCGTAGCTACGTATACAGTGCACGGAAAAATTTTGATTCAGGATGTTTGGAGATCCGGTGTTAGTTGGGACGATCCTGTGACGACAGATGTTTTTGAGAATTGGCAGCGATGGGTTCGATTGGCTCCGCATCTGAGACAGGTTCGAATTCCAAGGTGTTATTTCCCGAATTACCACCCGAACAGCTACGATTCTCTCGAACTCCATATCTTCGTTGATGCCAGCCTAATGGCATACTGTGCTGCAGCGTACTTCAGGATTTCCGACGAAGGTTCACCGCGCTGTGCCCTAGTAGCCGCGAAGACGAAAGTTACACCTCTAAAACCTCAATCGGTTCCAAGAAACGAACTGTGCGCTGCGGTGATTGGAGTGAGACTTCTAAGGAGTATCCAGGAGAATCACTCCATACCAGTCCAGAAACGCTACATGTGGACTGATTCAACGACCGTTCTCGCTTGGTTGAGGGCAGATCCTCGGAAGTTCCGGCAATTCGTTGCTTTTCGGGTTGCTGAGATTCAGTCGGAAACAAGTATCGATGAATGGCACTACGTCCCAACAAACCTGAATGTCGCCGACAAGGGTACCAAGTGGGGAACAGGTCCGTGTTTCGATCCAGAAAGTCCGTGGTTCACGGGACCAGCATTTCTACATCGAGCAGAAAAGGAGTGGCCGCGTCAACCGGCCAAATACGCAGAGCCTCAGGAAGAGACTAAAGCTGTTCAACACCACGTTGCAGTGTGTGACTCAACTAACGATTTCGGAAAGTTTTCTCGCTGGAAGGATCTAGTGAAGAACCTGAGCTACCTGCATCACTTCGTCCATCGCTGCCGAACTCCTCACCGAGAAACGACTGGCAGTAGGATTGCAGTTTTGGAGCAGCGAGATTACGTAGCAGCAGAGGCAAGTTTGTGGCGAGTTATTCAAGGCGCAGAATACCCCGAAGAGGTATCCATCCTGCGTAAGAATTCTGAGATGCCCAGTTACGAACGCAAGCCGCTGAACAAGAGCAGCTGCATTCGAAAGTTGTCACCATTTCTAGACGACAAAGGTGTGTTGCGGATGAGTAGTCGGATCAACGAAGTTTCGCTGTATTTCTCGGCAGAATTCCAAAATCCGGTGATAGTTCCTAGGGGTCATCATGTCACCAAGCTCTTGATTCTTGAACATCATCAACGCTACGGACACGCGAACGTCGACACTGTTGTCAACGAACTGCGCCAACGGTATTACATCCCCAAGATTCGTTCTGAAGTAAAGAAGGTCGTGAAACAATGTATGTGGTGCAAAGTCTACCGAGCGAAACCTGCTGAGCCAAAGATGGCTACTCTGCCACATCCAAGAGTAGCGCCTTATGTTCGTCCGTTTACCTTTACCGGCTTGGATTATTTCGGGCCTTTGATTGTGAAGCGCCGGCGATGTAATGAGAAACGGTGGGTGGCACTATTTACATGTTTAACCATACGAGCGGTACATGTTGAAGTAGTGCATACATTATCAACGGAATCGTGTAGACTGGCAATCCGCCGTTTCATATCCCGAAGAGGTGCACCGCAACAGATATTTAGTGATAACGGTACCAATTTTCGGGGAGCTGCTCGCGAGATTGCCGATGAGATCAAAACTATCAATCGGGAACTGGCCAATTCATTCACCAATGCTGAAATCGAGTGGGTTTTCAACCCGCCCTCTGCTCCCCACATGGGTGGTGTATGGGAGCGAAAGGTACGCTCAATCAAAAACGCGTTCAAATCTTTACACCATAACCAACACTTGAACGATGAGGAGCTGGCGACCTTTTTGACAGAAGCCGAAATGATTGTCAACTCCCATCCGTTGACTTTCGTGCCGCTAGAAGACTCTACAGAAGAAGCAATTACCCCCTACAACTTCCTGCTGATGAGTTCGAGTGGCGCCAACACTGCATCGAGAATACCAATATCTGAAGAGATCTCCTTAAGAGTAAATTGGAAACTGATGCAACAACTTCTAAACCAGTTTTGGAAGCGGTGGATTCAAGGCTACCTCCCTACCATAGCACGTCGGACCAAGTGGTTCAACGATGTCCGCCCGCTCCAAGTTGACGATCCGGTAATCATCGTAGACGAGACGGTTCGTAACGGATGGCTTCGAGGTCGTATTGTGAAGGTCTACACAGCGAGTGATGGTCAGGTCAGGAAGGTTGATGTCCAGACAGCATCAGGAGTATACCAGAGGCCTGCGATCAAAGTAGCTTTGTTGGACGTACTGCGGAGTGGTAAGGCCGTTCAAAGGTAAGG
This sequence comes from Aedes albopictus, assembly GCF_035046485.1. Classification (NCBI taxonomy): domain Eukaryota; kingdom Metazoa; phylum Arthropoda; class Insecta; order Diptera; family Culicidae; genus Aedes; species Aedes albopictus. Next base: position 238,250,314 of record NC_085136.1, on the reverse strand, counting down.
CATTACGGGTCGGGGTGTTGCGGAATACGAACGATAGGCCCTTTGGATCTACTCTGCATAAAGGCGGCGTGACGTAGCGTTGAACGTCAACCGTGACTTATCGATGACAGCTCTTCAACCACGACAGCAAAAAGCAAATGAAAACATACCCAGAAGAACGTGAAGTTGATGGAAAACTTAATATCTCGATTATTGCTATTATTTCTATTATAAATTAGTTCATTTAACTAACTACAGCAAAATAACGTGAATTATTCATAGTTTGAGGTCGGTATAAGGTGAATAATTTGATCTATTCTATGAAATATCCATGCAACTTAAATCTATCAACAAACATGCACATGCCTTATGATGAACTTACATTTATTCCTAAAATTACAGTAAAACTATAGTTAGTCTTTGGTGCGAAGTTATCGTATAATCTAAATACCGATCTGATTTATATTGATAAGTAAGTACGGACAACTGAATTAGTTGGATCTGAGTTTAATTAAGATTTTGTTTTGCGTATTAGCTCACCTAACCTCAGAATCTGCCACTGGAACCGTAATTGGAGTTTTTGGATATTAAGGAAACTAATTTGTGAGTAATTATTGAATTTATTGGATCGATGAATGTTAAATAAAGTCGTTCTTTCCAGTCGAGTAGCGGGAATAACCGTACTGCGAAGCCGTTTTTTAACACAGGCTCTCATGTCGGTTACGAAACGCGCAAGAGGCAGGGAAACCAAGCCCGAGGAGACAAACCCTAAGAGAAACGGGAGCCAACCACCGGACCAAGGGAAGTGTGGTAACCGACGCTTGGAATTGAATTCTACAAGAATTCAATTCCTTTTTCCCTATATAATATAGTGGTCTCGTGGTGACCATTCACCGCAAAAGTCGTTCATAAACTGATCGCTCCGTTTCGAACGAATAACCGCCAACCCAACAACGCGGGTGTACCTCACAAACACGCACCCACTCTTTCACCGATGCGATACCTTATCCCGCTTCGTATCTCTCTTCGTTCAAACAGCTGTCTCACTCTCACATTCGCCATTCATATTTCATGCTCACCTCACGGCAGCGATGCTGACGGATGATGTGCCTCTGGGCTGCGCGCGCCAACCTAAGCATGTATCTCACCAATACACAAGAGCGCCGTCGCCGTGGGCGCATATGCTCGAACTGGTTCAATCGAAGTTGACAGCAGCTTGCGGGAAAGCTTTTGCTAGACCGTCAAGTTCGTCATCAACAGACTCATTTCGAGTACATGCACGGAGGGAAATCATAAAGACTTTTTAGATTCTTATACAAATTCAATAGGCCTAACTTAATACACCACAGGAAGGAGAACCCTTAGATTATGGTTGGAGAGAAGAATGAGTTATAAAAAGTGAAATCAGTTCTCAAGCGCGAATGGAACGGCGCACTGGTCTTTAATACTGAGGCAGATGCATACGCCGAGGAGCTGTGGACCATGTAAGGTGAAATTCGTCTCACACCTCTGGGCGCGGTTGTAAAGAGCATCCGGCTCACTAGAACTGGAGAGATGATGCTAAGGCTGAAGAAGGAGGCGGTCAAGAAAGGCACCTCTTACAAGGTACTAGCTTAGGAGGTATTGGACGAAAAAGTGCAGGTGAGAGCCCTAACGGCGGACTCTCGTGCAAAAACCTGGACGAGATTACCGACGCAGAAGAGCCCGTAGCCGCACTTGACCAGCAGTTCGGTGTAGATGCACCAAGTACATTGATTCGCCTGCGAAAGTGTCCGTCAGGCACGCAGATCGCCATGGTTAACCTCTCCGTAGGGGAGATGAACAAGGCGACTACAGTCGGCAAGATCAGAGTAGACTGCTCATTGTGCCCGCTCAGTCTCTCGTGGCTCTTCAAGTGCTTCGAGCAAGGACACAGGTCGTGGGTGTGAAAAGGCACCGATAGCAGCAAATTCTGCAGAAAGTGCGGAGAGGAAGGCCACATAGCCAGGGAGTGCAGCTCGGCATCAAAATGCCTGATTTTCACGACGAACAAGGGTCACACGACGGGTGGGTCTAAATGTCCAGGCACGCGAGGAGGTCAAACCAACCGACGATAATGGAGGTTACACAGCTAAATCTGTAGCACTGAATCCGCACAACAGTTGCTGTGGCAGTCAGTCTCGGAATCAAGTACAGACATCGCCCTACTGTCGGATCCATACTGCATCCCTCCCGATAAGGAGAACTGGGTAGCGGATGAGGCCAAGCTAGCGGAGATCTGTACAACAGGTCGTTTTCTAGTCCAGGAAATAATTTCTACGTCGCAAAAGGGCTTCGCAATAGCAAAGATCAACGGGGTGTACTACTGTAATTTTTATGTCAATCAACCGGTTGCCGATACACCAGTTCTCGCCCATGCTGGATTCGCTGTCAAGCGCACTAGTGGGATTGATTTACGTGGTCATCGATGAAGACTTCAACACTTGGGCGATTGAGTGGGGTAGCTGCTCAACTAACAAGATAGGCTGGGCTCTTCTCGAAGCTTTGGCTAGACTGAACGTGAATGTAAGGGACAGAAAAACCTACAGTAGAAACGGTGCAGAGTCCATCATTGTTGTGACCTTCTGGAGCCCGGGTCTGAATTCTAGCTCGAACTGGAGGGCCGACGATGGATACACGGACAGTGACCTTATGGCGATTCGCTACTTGGTGGAGCACGGAGGAAGACGACCACAGCCGAAAGGTCATCGGCCGTCACTGGAGATGGCTGATCTCGCGCTTCGATAAGCCAGCAACGATTATCTATTCGAAGCCTTAGGTCGCGATGCCAAGACGATCCCTCCTAAGAAATGGACGCAAACCGGTATACTGGTGGTATCCATAATTCGCTCCGCGCATCCTGCCTGAGAACTAGAAGGAGCACACAAAGAGCTCGCACCGATAAGGGTAGAATGGAGAGAAGTGATGCCCACAGGACGACTAAACTGACACTGAACAAAGAGATTAAGACGCGTAAGCGGGCTTGCTTCGAAAAGGGCGAAAGGCGTGTCAGTACCCCTTGAACGCTCCCCCGAGATGCTGCAGAAGATCGTGGAAACGTTATTCCCGCGTCACGATACAAGACCATGGGCCTCCGTCCCCTACGGCCAAACCAGCCAAAGCAAGTTCGCCTTGGTTACGGACAACGATCTCATCACAATAGTGAAGTCGCTTAAGTTGAACAAGACTCCAGGTCTGGATGGTATCCCGACAGTAGCCTACAAGTCGGCAATCGAGGCTGGTTCTGGTATGTTCAGAATGGCTATGCAGATACCTAGACAGAGGCGAATTTCCGGAGAGGTGGAAAAGGCAAATAGTGGTTCTACTGCCCAAATCCGGGAGGTACCTGACGACCCGTCGCCATACTGACCTATTTGCCTTCTGGACACCGCCGGGAAACTGTTGGAACGTATCATTCTGTCGAGGCTGATAGTCTATACCGAGAAACCTGATGACTCTGGCCTCTTGGATAACCAGTTCGGCTTCCGAAAAGGTCGAACGACGGTGGACGCTATTCCCTACAGCCCTCTGTAACAGAAACGGCCGAGACAGCGCTTCAAAAGAAGCGAACAGGAATCCGCTATTGCGCGGACGTTACGCTGGACGTAAAAAATGCGCTCATCAGTGTCAGCTGGGCCGCCATAGAGTGTACCGTACACCACATAGTCCCGGATAGCCTATGCAAGATACTGGAAGCTACTTCCAGAATAGGATGCTAATCAATGACACCGTGGAAGGTGAAAGGAGCTGCAACATCACCACGGAGGTACCTCAGGGCTCCATCCTGGGCCCGGTGCTATGAAACGCGTCGTATGATGCCTCATCAAGGCTCAAACTTTCACCGGACGTAAAGCTGGTGGGCTTTGTCGATGATATTACCCTTGTGGTACACGACGAGTCGATGGAAGATGTGTAACTGACAGAAACTCACGCAATTGGCATAGTGGAGGACCGGATGAGGTCGAGACGCAGTTGAAAAGTAGCTTCTGTCTCAATTGAAATGAATGTGTAGACCCAGAAAGTTCTCAATTTTCTTAAAATTCCAAACAACACCATAGACTTCTTTTGCAATAATACATTTCATTTTATTGACTCCTCTAATGGCTAAAGTCGGCGACATACACTGTGCCAGTAGATTCCTCGCAGGCTATTCCTTGTGTTTTCAACCTTTTTAATTTTCTTTTCTAACTTTCTCGGACCAACAAGCAAAAGCATTTTCCGATTTGCTGTTTTTTTATATATACGGTTCCGTGTAAATGGCATTGTTTCCTGTGTTGGATGTTCCGTAGAGACCTGTTACTGCATCTTGATTTAAGTTACCGTTTTTGATGATTGTGTTATTTACATTGTGGGTTATTTGACTCTCTATTGATCACATAGAATATGTTTTGAGTGTGGTTAATATGATTTATATATGCTATTTAATGTGGAATGCTATTTCGCGGTCGTTATATGGGTTGTTGGTTCTGGTAAATGCGCTTGGTATATAATTACATGCATGTATGGACATTAAAATTTTTCTAAACACTAAACTTTAGATTATTGTCAACAAGTTTTTAACCCTTCTTAATGGCTCACTTAGTGATGTATTTCGCTCAGTGTACCTTCTCATTTGTTTCCTAACTTTCGTCAACATTTCTTCCTATAAGCAGGACATTCAATAAAACACATTTAAAACATTATTGTTGGCTCATTATACATATAGGTAGTTACCGAATAATATGATGGAACTCTTTGCTCAATTGATTCATTACGCATGTAATAATTTGAATGTTTTCTGTTTAGAATTCATGCACACGGCTTCACTGCTGCCAACCTTACGCAAGAGTAATCGTGAGCTGTGGGAATCAGAACCTAAAACAACGAATCGCAAATATGTACCTAGAAAGTCCAAAGAGGTTTGGTTTTGGGTTGGAAGTTTTATATCCGATGCGATATGGTGCTAATTAATACCTTTTGAGATTCATTTTTACGTTTTTACGCATGATATGTTCTCTAGCCTATTTCGGTTAGTTTTGGCACGGTATGTCCGATTTTTTTTAAATCGAAGACTATATATTGTCGGAATTTTGAACCATTTGTTGTGTGTATGTAGTCTTCGCTTAAACAAAAACAATGGAGTACAATTTGAACAAACGATACAATCTGTTTTATAGTTTTATACGGTTTTATTGTTGGTAGCGTTGCTTTGAGCATTGCTTTGTCTTACATCGAATAATCCTAACAAATACAGTTAATTTATGAGGAACGTAGGATTGTAACATTAAAATTATACACAAGCTATGACGAAATAAAACAAATACTTGTAAAACTATGCTTCACGTCGCGTGTGTTTCAATCAATGATAACACTCAAACAAACAGCCTTCTAGAACATTGTTTAAAACTTAACACTGCTGTTCACTTACCATAACCTAACTCGGAGAGGGAATGTCGAAAAACGGTCAACTGATCGACAGTCACAATTTGTTGGAAAACTAAATTTGATACACAAACAAGAATGTATGCTTGTCATAAACCTCTCCATCCGTAACGTGTCCATAAAACTCAAAAAAGTTAAACATTTCTCAGTTACCCTCCTCTTGTTCACCCCTGCTGCTAATCCCTAACATCTCTGACTGCTGTTTCCTACATGGAATGACTGGATTATGACGTGGAATGTTGAATTATTTTCGATTGATTTGTTTCGGAATGTGCTACGTGAATGATGTGTCTCTCTTTCGATGTTGACTCTGTCTTTTAAATGTTTGTCATTGTTTTTCTTCTGTCTAAACCTGAGCTGGTTTGGCCTTACCAAGGACCATGAGCATTTTCTGCAAGAACCGTGTGACGCCCACTGGAACGGGAAATAAAGATTGAAAAGAAGAAAAAAGAAAAGATTTATTAGGATTTGACGGAAATCTATTTAGGCTAAAAATTGTTGGAATGTTAGTTATTAAAAGTTGTTGATTGTTCAAACATCACTCTAGCTATTCAAACCATTGTGCAATTGTGCATTGCTATATAATAACATAGGTGCTATTTTTGTGGTGCTGAGTTCTCAGGCGATGAGTGTTTACGTTCGAACAAATAAACCTATATAGGTACCATATTTCCGCTTCAATAAAACATCAATTAAGAAGAAACGTTGCGCCAGTCAGACAAAGCCTAAAAAAATCCGCATGTGCTTTGTCAGTAATTGGATTTGATCATTATTTTAACTTGATATCATATGACGAATCGAATGAATAGGGTAATTCGCTAATTGTTGAACACTACCCAAATGTTGAACAGTTTCAGAATATATTATTATAAATCTTACTTAAGTAATTTTCATCCAACGTATTCATATGATGTAGATGCATATACATGTGCGTCACGATATTGCTCTAATTAAGTTACAAAATTATACATATTTTACGTCAAAAAAATGATTGAAAATTTTGTACCGCTGATGACACCATAACTGCTCAATTCTTAAGATTAATTTTAAGAAATTGCTGTAACGAAATAAGCTTTGCGGGAAAATCGACCAGAAATATCAAAGGCACACCATAGTTACAAGAACTGGAAGGATGCCATTATCAGTTTAACATTGTTTAAAATCACATTTTCATTGTAATTTAATTTGAAAAAATATTTTTCTAATCACACTATTATTATGCATCCATGATCCAATTGTTGAACACTGGCATAACCTACGATGTTAGCATTACTAGAATTTTTTTTTTCACTTTAACTAACCGTGCATTTCATGTGGTTTAAGGGCGTTCCAGGGATCCAAATCGAGAGAATTTGTTTACGAATTTTCAAGATTGGTGCTCTTGAAAACGTGAGTAGGGGACTAAGTCGGCCATTATGGCAGCCATGTTTGTGTTATTTGAAGTTTCTACTTAATTGAAGGGCTTTCTTTGCCTGCCATTGCATGAATTTGTACATTGTGAGGCAAGTACAATGATACACTGTGCCCAGGGATTCGAGAAAATTGTCCCAACCGGAACGGGAATCGAACCCGCCGTCTCCGGATTGGCGATCCATAGCCTTAACCACTAGGCCAACTGGATGTCTGGAATTGCCAAATTTTGGTCAACGTGGTTTATGAACAACGCCTAATGTCTCCCTAAATGTGGATAGAAGGTTTGCAATGTCTACCCGCTGGTAGTGCTCGCGATTGCGAAAACATTGAGAAACACTGATGCAACTGACTGTCACTTTTGAGCGCGCCCGTTAAGGTGAAGATATGACGAAGCCACACCTCACATTTTTAAGAGCACAAATCTGAAGAACCGATAGCCGATTTGCGCTGAAAAATTGGTCGGTGACCAACGGTCTACCAATCGATCAAGTTCAGCGCAAACCGACATTCGGTTCTTCAGAGTTGTTCTCCGTTCTCAGGAGAGCCAAATAACCTGTTAAACTGAAATCGAACCTGTTTTTTTTTCTACATTCAATGGTGAACCAAATCAGGTTGTGCTTAATCCAAGCCTTTCTGAATTTACATCCTCTTTTGTCCTCAGGTAATCCAATCCTATACTGCATTAAGGACAGACTTGTTAGAATCCCAAAATGGCCGCCACAATGGGCGACTTTGGCACCTACTCACGATTTTGAGCGCACAAATCTCTTCGTAAACAAAACCAGCGCACCTGATCTTCTTATTTGAAGCTTATTACAAGTGAGCAAGAACAGAATAATGAAATGCACTGTCGTTTAAAGCTTGCTTCTTGAGATATGTGCGTTTGAAGTTCTGATGCACTGTTGACGTGGGAATTCATGACGTTTTTCCTTGAATTCGAATCAGTTTAGTTAGTCCTTCTACCACTTCTATATTCTCGATGTCTTACTGCTTACTGAACAGCAGCTCTTCTTCGTTCACCTGTGAGTCAGATCTGACTATAGTCGGATTAGCGTGCTGAATAATGGTCCTTCTGTACCTCCCTGCTGTCTCCCAAATGATAAAAAGTGAGGAGTGAACAGTGAAAAGTTAGCAGTGCAGAATGTAGAGTGAACAGTAAAAACTCTGCACTGCTCACTCCTCATTCACCGGAGAGTGAGAAGTTGGAGAAAGCTGTGAGTAGTAACCACTGATGAGTAACGAGTTTAGGGCAGGTAAAAGTCAAAAGTGAGGGCTTTCGAGTGAATAGTGAGGAATGAGCTGTGATTAGTGATGAATGAGTAATGAATAGTAAAGAGTGAGACGTGTGAATACGTGAAGATTGAGCAATGAGGGAAGAAGAGTGAGTAGTAGGAGTAAGTAAGCAGTGCGTAATGAAGAGTGAGTAACGAGGAACGACCAATAAACAATGAGGGGTTGACAATATTGGGGATAAACAAAATGATCGGGACAGGCAAAATTATCAAAATGGTCAAATAGCTGTAACTTTTTGAAAAGTGCATCAAAAAATCTCTCTTCCGAATTAACAATTTTAAGTTATGTCATAAGTTTTTCAAAGCATATCATATAAGTCATGAACACTCAAAATTCCATTGCGTTTGGTTCATTGAATCCGGTGATATAACTACTCAAAGTTGACTATCGGATAATTATGACTTTTTCTAGCATCTTTCAACCTTCATGTAGAATAGCCCAATATTTGCCAAATTTCGACCATTGTTACACAACTAGTTTTTCACCTTACAGTAAAAAAGATTTTTTGATTCACTTTTAAAAAAGTTACAGCTATTTGAACATTTTTTGAAAAAGATAGCCTGTACCTATCATTTTGTGTATCCCCTGTAAGTAGTGTACGGTGAAGAGTAAGAAAAGGGCAGTCAAGAATATCTGACAATATCTGACGTAAAAATAATAAAGAATCAGACATAGTTTTGGACGTAATGAGAATAACTGAGCAATTATGAGTAAGCATTGAGCAGTGAAAACTTAGCAGTGGAGAATGTAAAGCAATGAGCAATGAAGACTCATATCTGACGTGAAGTCAGAAAGAGTTTTACATTGTTTTGGACGCAATGTGAATTAGTCATTGTTTTTGCAATCCAATATTGACTTAAAGGCGAAGTCTTCGGTATAACAATTCGTGTGGTTAGATAATAACGTTTTAACCTTCCTCGTGCATTAGCTTGCGCGCACCTCGCTGACCTAGTGCACGTTTAGGGGTCATAATGACCCTAATGCACGAAGAGGTTTAATGAAACTCAAGTAGGCTGACCATCCGTCCCGTATTTAACGGGACAACAAAATTTTCAAACGCTCGTCTCTGGAGCATAGTTAACGTTTTTAACTTAATTATTCGTTCTTTCTAGCTGAAATAGCATTATTTACATCATGCAGTTCTGTTTTTGGGCATTGATTTTCTTTTTGTTGAGTTTCCGGAATGTGTCCCGTATTTAAACGGGACAAATCTGGTCAGCCTAACTCAAGATATCATGAAAAGATGGATACATTATTAGTGAAATTCCGAAAAAAAATCCACAGCTCAGGTGAGATTTGAATTTACGACCTTTATTCGCTAGACAAGTGCTAAATGTAGTGTAGAAATTGCTTTTAGTTAAAATAGGGTAGAAGCTTCAGTTTTGGCCAGCCCGGAGTTTTGGCCATAGTGCGGTATTCAGCTTGTTACGATCTAAATCGGCATAAATTTATTTATTACTAGTAGATTCTAATATAATATGATGAATGCAGCTGTGAAAACCATACGTTTTGATTAAAAACTGGAAGAAAAAAATAATTTTCCTTAAAAAATCAGCTCCCATATATCTATTTTGGCCAGGGTGCTTCTAATTTGGCCACTCCCATAAGAAATACACGTGATTGGCCAAAATAGAACCAAAGCTGAGAATATGGCCAAAACTGCGGCAATGCTTCTATTTTGGCCAGTGCCACTTTTAATACAAAAATCAAGTATTAGCTTGATTTCTGTATTTTTCCAATCAAGTATAGATCGAAACCTTTCATTTGACTCATTGGTAGTTTTCATTGGATTATTGGTTATTTTTATAAAAATGATTTCCCTTAGACTGGCCAAAACCGGTGCCCGCACCCTACACATTAATAAAAACAAAAAAAAAGTGCTAAATGAAAGAGTGCAAATTACAAGTTTGATGGCCTTCCAGGTTGCAATTTTTCTTCCTCATCACAGTTAATGATAAAGAGACGCCTGTAAAATAGGCAACAGTTTCAACACTAAATAAATTGCTGTCCCTCTTCATATATAGGGTCATGAGAGATGGATATATTTGCGGAGCAAGTTAAGGTAAGGATGAAGCACTTGTCTAGCGAATAAGGGTCGTGAGTTCAAATCTCACCTGAGCTGTGGATTTTTTCGCAATATCACCAATAATCAATCCATCTTTTCATGGATATGTTGAGTTTCATTAAAACATCATTAATCCAATATTGTTGCTCCTCTATAAGAAAGCTAATTGAAATAACAAGAGTTTCAAGCTTTTGACGTAAGCTGTCTAGACACTTACAATATTCAATACAGTTTCATATTTTTAACAAGAGTTTTGTTTTAATTTCAAAAATATATCCATTGGAAAACGGCATGATTGTTTTAACACTGGTTTATTAGATTAGATGTTGAGGGAACGTTCAGTTAAATTGAGTTCGAAACAAAATGAAATAAACAATAATTTCAATAAGAGTCGACATAAAACATTGGCTTGTTAAATCAAAAAGAATTTCCATTAATTTCCAGTAAGCTTTTCAAGCTAGTATAATTTCAAAGAATTTAGAGACGAATGCTCCTTCAGGGTAAAGTCTTTCTAAACAAAAAAAAATAACAAATTCAATGTGGAAAGTTTTCTGTCCGTGTAAGAAGTGCGAAACAGTGAGAAGTGAGTAGTGAGGAAGTGAGAAGCGAAAAGTGGAAAGAGATATATGAGGAATGAGATGTTAAAAGTGAAGAGTGTGATGAAGTGGAAAGTTAGAGATAAAAAGTGATCAGTGAGAGTAAAGTAAACAGGAATGATATTAAAAAGTGACGAGTGAGGAGTGTGACTCAATCAAAGAGTGGCAAGAGGGCGTCCATAAATGACGTAGCTTGTTAAACACATCCCTCCCCTCCCCACAACAAAATTTTCTGATAGTTCTGATTTCAATTTTTACTTGTATGTTTAACGAATATTATGAGAAAAAAAAACAACAATAGCAAGAAAACATTGCCGACTGTGGAGCGGATCTGGTGTGATGCTTTAAACACGTGATCATCAAGCCGAGGACCTGGGATCGAATCCCACTCCCAACCGTCTCGTGAAATGTGATTCCTTTCTTCGGAAGGGAAGTCAAGCGTGGGTCTCGAGATGAACTAGCCTAGAAAAAATACATTGCTGACTGCCAGGTTCAGATCGCCTTCTTCGTGTATTAGCTTGCGCGCACCTCGCTGACCTAGTGCACGTTTAGGGGTCATAATGACCCTAATGCACGAAGAGGGTTATTGCCGAAGAACAGGAAGTTGATGCTCCCAATACAGTGCAATATCATTTTAGCCTAGGAGCTCTATCGGAGATATTAGTTTGCTTACTAATAAATCTTTTAAGAATATCAATTTGGTTTCATTTGAATAAAATTTACCATAACATTTGAAGAACCCTGCAGGAGTTTCTTTTAAAATTCTTTCGGGAGTTCATTCTGGAATTCCTCAAGAAGTTTCTTTTGGGATTCCCATTTTTGAGAATTCCTCCCTTTTTAATGCTTTCAGCACTTCCTTCTGGGATTTCTCCAAGAATATTTTTTTGGGATTCCATTTGAGATTTCCTCCTTTTTGTATTTCTTCAGAGATCCCTCCAAGAACTCCTTTCAAAGTTCCTTCTTAAGTTCCGCCTAAAGTTCCTTCTGAGATTGTGGAGCGGACCTGGTGTGATGGTTAGAATACTTGACTATCACGCCGAGGACCTGGGATCGAATCCCACTCCCGACAAACTCGCAAAATGTGAGTTCTTCCTTCGGAAGGGAAGTAAAGCGTGGGTCCCGAGATGAACTAGCCTAGGGCTAAAAATCTCGTTAATACAGACAAAAAAACCTTCTGAGATTTCTCTGGGAGTTTTTTGAAGGTTTTTCTAAAAGTTTATCCATGGTTTCCTTCGGGAGTTCTTTCGAGGTTGTCCTTCTCCTCCGTTCAACTAGAAGTTTCTTTGGATATCACTTCAGGGATTTTAACCGGAATATATTTTAAGATTCCTTTAGAACTTCTATCTGGGTTTCATAAAAAAGTCCTTTTCGGGATTCCTCCAGGAGTTCCTTCTTGGTTTCCTTCGAGAATTCACTCAGATATTCAATCCGAAATCTCTGCAGGAAACCCCTCCGGCATTCTTTCAAAACCCCTCCAGAAGTTGCTTCTGGGATTCCTCCTGGAGTTCTCTTCGGATTCCTTCAGGAATTCTTCTGGAATTCCTCGAGGATTTCCTAAGATTTATCCAGGTTTTTTCTTTCTTAGATTTCACCAGGAGTTCTATCTGGATATCTTCCGTGTTTTCTTCGGAAATTGAACCAGGAGTTTCTTCTGAGACTCTACAAATAACTCCTTCTGAAATTCTTCCAGAAGTTTATTCAAGATTTCTCCAAAAGTTCCATCTATAATTTCTCCAGGAACTCCTCACGGGAGTTCTTTTGGAATTCCTCTATGATTTCCTTTCAAGATTCCTCCAGCAGTTTCTTCTGAAATTCTTCTGAAAGTTCCTTGAGGGATTCCTTTTGAGATTCCTCCAAATCTTTTTGGGATGTTTTCAGAAGCTTTTTCTGAGATTCCCAGTAGGAATTCCTGTGAAAATGTTATTCTTCTCCTGATAGGGAAACCTATAAAGAACACCATGAGAAATTCTTTACAAAGCTGCTAGAGAAGCTCCTTAAGAAATTGTTGAAGGAATTCTTCGAGCAATTCCAGTACAAAGTGTTTAAGGAACTACTAGAATAATGCCATAATGCCAAAAACTTGGCAGTGCCCTATAGCAAGCAGCAAACTATTGGTCGTGAGAAGCATTTGAGCTAAATTGATTGTCATACACATGATTAATTACGAAACACCTTTTTTTCAATAGGCTCAGTAGAAAGCTACATAGCATATCATGAACCCCAACCCCCCTATCGTCACACTTCGTCACAAAATCAGAACACCCACCTCCAACACCCCCCCCCCCCCACAAAAGCTATGCCAGTTATGGACGACCCCTAAGAAATAAGAAATGAAAAATGAAGAACGAAAACTGCGAAGTATAAAGGACACATTCTACCGCGACGTTACAACGTTTTGACGCCTTTTTGGTCAGATTTTCCACTCTAACTCATGGATACGATCGGTAACCTCAAATGTTTTTGTATATTCGGATTGCTTGTAAACTTTGCAGTAAATATAGTCTGTTGAACATTTAGTTTTCATTTGAAAAGCTTATTCAAAACAAGAATTAGTAGCGTGACGTTACAACGTTGTAACAACACGCTACTAGTTCCCATTTCGAACATACTTTTCCAATGAAAACTAAATATTCAACAGCTCGTACTTATCGCAAATTTTACAAGAATTCCGAATATGCAAACATATTCGAGGTTTACGGTTAAAACGTTACAACGTCACGGTAGAATGTGTCAAAGTAAGAACTGAGCGACCAGTGACCCAGATGGTATTCGTCGGTTGGAACGTGTTCGTACACAAGTGCAAAAGCTATGAAGTTAAAATTCGTATCTGCTCCCAGTCTGCTCCCATTTAACATGGATTTAAAATTTTTACATAGATGTAATACTTAGCAGCACGTGAGTCGCTGATGATCGACAAACGCTTATTCATTCGATTCATCTTAGGAGTCGGCTAATAAAATAATGTTGACCTGGCAAATATTTAACCCGGGCGCGGTCGCGTCGCGGTGTCGCTGAGGGTCACCAAAGACGTGACTGCTTGAGGATTAATAACTTTCTCAAACTAAACGCACATCTGTGAAAATGGGGAGCGGGATATTTGGCATAAAGTCATTTAGCATAATGCCGTTTGTCATAAGGTCATTTGGTATATAGACATTTTGCATAATGGCCATTAGGCAAATGGACATTTGGCATAATCGAAATGCACTCTTCTTTGTTATGCCAAGTGTCCATTATGCCAAATGACCGTTATGCCAAACAACCTTATGCCAGATGACCTTATGTCAACTGATGTCATGCTAAATGGCACAGACCCTGTAGATGGATTAATAATGTGTGAAAACAAATGCAACTCACGTGATTGGAACTCATGACACTTGTACGCTAGACGAGTGCTTTACCAATTCAGTTGTCGAATCAATTAATGACACAGCACAGTCGTTTCATCAACGACTGTGTTGATGAAGAACCAGGAGAATATGTAAGGCGACCAAAGATGTTTCGATGAGATGTGAACTTTCTTGTAAAACTAAGATACCGAGCCAGTTTCTGTTGAATAGTTAGTCAGTGATCGCTCTTCATAAGTTGTTCTAAAAAGTACTGGCAGTGCTGCCGCTGACGAACCAAAACAGATCGAGGCTTGCGTTGTTGTTTTAAGGACAGACTTGTTAGAATCCCAATATGGCCGCCACAATGGCCGATTTTGACACCTACTCACGATTTTGGGGGCACAAATCTCTTCGTAAACAAAAGCAGCGCACCTGAGCTTCTTATTTTAAGCTTATTACAAGTGAGCAAGAACAGAATAATAAAATGCATTGTTGTTTGCAGCTTGCTTCTTGAGATTTGTGCGTCTGAAGTTTGGATGCACTGTAGAACCGGGATTTTAAGACGTTTGTCCTTAATGCATTTTCTTTTAGTTGTTAGTCAACTGTTTCTGTAGAAACAACGATCTGTAGAAAATCTGTGATCCGTAAAAGTATTCCGTGTGGTTCTTTTGCGATCGTGTAATTTGGCCAGATATCGTAGGTCGGCCAACAGTTTCATGCCTCAGTAGCTTAGTTGGTGAAGCACTCATCTAGCGTAGAAGGGTCCAGAGTTCAAATCTCACCTAAGCTGAGGATTTTTTTTGTCCTTATTTAACGCATCATTTGCCCATCTTCACGTTGAGTTAATAAGAAAATTTTTAATAACTAGGAATGTTTTCTTATGAGAGAAATACGACATCTGTTAAACTAAAAGAAAAAAAAAATATCAAGAAGGCATGCAATTAAAATATATTTTTGAGTTGACGCTTTCGTCAAGTAAAACTTATCCTAGATTAGTAAAAGCTTAATAATCATAAAATAAAAAAGAAGATAAAAACCTTTTGTTTTTCATCACTTAATCTTCATCTTTCCGAAAGAAAACCCCGCTCCTGCGGCGTTTTACTTCTGCTTCGGTCGCACCACCATCATCAACTTTTGCAAACTCTGAGTGAATCCTCCTGCACGCGTGAAGCCACAAACACAACCGCAAGGATGGTGGCAAAGTAACAAAAGAGATAGTGTATAGGTGTGTGTGGGTGGTAGCACAATTCGAACCGAGAGACGCGATGGGAATGGAACGAAAAAAGAAAAGAAATTTTGTGGGTTTTAAAAAGCGCAGTTTCCAATTGGCACTACAAGGTGGGTATGAGAGCATTTTTTTTGCTAAGGAAAATTAAAACATAAGTATTAAGATTGAAATAATTCAATAAGCTAACTGTTGTTTGCTCCCGATAGAAAACAATAATCAGAACCATGAATCTGCATCGTAAACTATGTTCAGAGTCGAACCAATACTTACCCATCGTATGGTTGAACCACTTGGGCTTATTTCGCCACGCAATGAATATGCAGTAGACGGGAATGCTGGTCAGGATCATGAGCAGTCCGTAGCCGGTTTCAACCGGGCTCGCGATCATGGGAACTACCGTGACGAACACGGTGGCGATCAGGTAGAAGATCGGGAAGATCAGGTTCACCTTAATCGGGCGGTTCAGGTTTGGTTGGGCCCATCGAAGCCATGGCAGACACAGGACGGCTACGCCGATACTTAACTGGAAAGAGAAATTAATAAGTAGTAGACAGTTGAACATTATTTTTGCTTACTTCAGAGTAGTGTAATCTTTATTAAGCTAAGAAGTAGGTTTGCCCCAGTTAAGATGTTATGACAACAAGAACACACGTTGTAGGGCATCCAACGTGTGTCTTGTCTAAAGATCCTCAAAACTTACTCAAACTGCTACCGTAAAAGTTGTACAGTAATTTTTATTACTACTAACTTTGATGGTCTTGAACTTGAACTCCAAAGTATCTAGGACAACAATATCTTTTAGCTCTTTAACTTAAAAACAAAAATGATTCATCTGAATTGGAAATTCCTAAATTATCAGCTGTTACATTCGGATCATGATTGAAGATCTATGAGTTTCCAGTCAAAACCAATCGGAGAAACTTGAATTTAGAGCTTACTAGTGCTCTAGTTTAGTCACCCCCGCCCCCTTCCTTACCCAGGTGGCAAATCCGACGTAGTTGATCAGCGCAAAGATGTCCGACACGGTCAGGTAGACCATCGAAAGTAGCGCCATAATGAGGACGGCCGGCGTTGGCGTGAGGCGTTGGATCTGAATCATGGTCAGAATCTCCGGCATTTGTCCTTCGCAGGCACCGGCGTAGAAGAGACGCGATGACGTCAGCAGAATTCCATTTACGGCTCCGAAGGTCGACAGGGCCACGAAAACTGCAAAAAAAACGGAGGAAATATTGAAAGAGTGGTGCTGGTGAAAGGAAAGTCGTGATTAACGGGTTTTGCTTTTGACTGCCGCCATTCATTGTTGTCCCGTTGTTAATGGATGTTTGCCCTAATGGGATGTGATATTGATGAATAGCGCGAATGGTAGCGCGGTTCGCGGCACGTGGCGCGCGGTAGTGCTTATCGATCTGGATTGAGCGCTGATTTGTTTACGCGGTGACACACGATTCAGACGTCATTACATGGCATTAAAGAGATAAAATCGCAACATGATGTCCAGAGTGATTAACATGTTTATATTTGTTTGATAGCGGTTGACACTGATGTAATTCAAATAGCTAGAAATCGATCTTCGTGGGATTCCAAACGGAGACAATGCTTTTAAAGCCGCACAGTACCAGTACCTATCGTGCAAAGCATATGCAACATTCTATATATTGATAAATTTTATAGGACAGTATAGAGGCTTGCAGCAAAAACCTAACCTCATCGAATTCTCATACGATTTGTAAACATTGCCCTCAAATTTTTTTTTTTAGGGTGTGGTGGGTTGGGTGTTCACTACTTGACAGTTGAACTAGAAGTGTCCTGAATCCTGTCCTTAGCCTACTTGATGACGCTCAACTACCACAATTTGTGGTGGGTTGGGTGTTCACTACTTGACAGTTGAACTAGAAGTGTCCTGAATCCTGTCCTTAGCCTACTTGATGACGCTCAACTACCACAGAGGGCAAGGACGGCTTTATGGACCGACGCCGAAGGAATGCAAGAGAAAGAGATAATGCTGACGTCACTGTGCAAGCGCTCATTGGAGCCACTTACCCTCTCCATGAAAAACTCACATCCCGAGCAGAAGGGAATAGCAACAGCATAATAAAATGTGTTATTTTGGAAAAATAACTGAGTAGTGGAAAGAGTTATTTTCATGTTATTTACATAACACATCCTGTTATAAACTTGTATGTCATAAGCGGCAAAATAACAAAAATTATAACAAAAAAAAATGTTCCTGGAAGACCTGTGTAACTCCGCTAGCAATGATGGTTCTCCGTAGTTGCATGTCCGAAAGATCGTGAAACTATTGAGAACTTGAGCTACAGGTCCTAAGCCCTGGTAAAGGAGGAAGGTTGCGATGGCTGTTATTCATGGCCATCGTGTAAAGAAAAAATGGATAAACCCCAATGCCAAGGTGTCATGCGACCCGTGCCGAGGGCTGAATGGTTGAGGGGGTTCTAAACATGCTCAACCGCGAACGGAGCCTGGGGTGCACCAGGGCGAACACCCCAGTAAGCAGCCCTTACTGCACTACGGCAAGGCACTGGTGCAGCGGACATTTATTTCCCTAGCTACTCGTGGGACCAAAAATGAGTACAAATTCTACAAACAACCTACAAGGTGACGACTGCCTCTCTCAGTCGTGTGAGAGCGAAGTGGAGAATACTCTGAGTCAGCTTGGCCTTACCGAAGACCAGCTACTCAGTAGTTCGCAGGAGAAGATGGAAATATCCTGCCCCTCAACGCCTACCTCCCGGAGCAGCACATGTTTCGACAAAGCTGATCCAGATCTACAACACCCCTCATCGACCGACTCCAACCTGCTGGACATGGAAGATAACGAAGATGATGGTATACGGATCGTCATCAACCCCCAAGAATCTTCAGCAAGTAGCAAAGGATCCGAAGATAACAAGGGTTCTACGGAAGCCAAGGGGGCTCCGAGTAAGAAATTCCCCACACTCACACGTTCGCAGAGGAAGCAGCTTAGAACTCTTCGGGAGAAGGGAAAAGACCGGAATGAGGCCTTGTCCATAATCCTGAATAAGGAGAGCGAGCCCACTTCCTCAAAACGCTCGAGAAACGACCTAGACAAATCCGCCACAGAGGACCCCAAACAAAAAAGGGTGAAGCACCATCTGGATCTGAGAGAGCGCGCCCAACAGTCCACAAACAGCGCGCCTCAGAAAAACGTGTCTGGACAACAAAACCCACCCATGAGGAAAACAGCTGGTATCAGCTACAGTGATATGGCCAAAAGCGTGAAGGTCGGGATAATACCCAAAGACTTTCCCACCGTCCAACTCACTACAGCCCAGCTAGACCTTCTACAAGAAGCACTCCTGCTCAGAGTAGTTCAACAACGAAACGAGCCAATAAAACCCAAATTCAACAACCTCATCTACAAGTCCGGTTACACAGGGTGGCCACCCAGTCGGGAATTCCGGGAAAACCGGGAAAAGCTCGGGAATTCGAAACCACCGGGAAAAAGTCGCGAAAACCTCGGGAATTGTTGCTAGCCACCGGGAATTTCCAAAATTCTAAAATTTGTACATTCTCCAGAAGCATAAGTACGTGAATCTGTGGGAAATGCAACCAACAACTGATGAACTATATAACATAATGGGTGAACTGGCGTAAAAACCATTCTTGGAAATTAATATCTTGTCGTCGAGCCATGACAACTAAAGTTTATCATAGTGATGTTACCCAACATCACAATTTGAACAATTTCAAAGATATTCTAAAGAACATTCTGGTGGAAAGACTGGTTGAGACACATTCAAATATTCATAGATTCCTGTGTCACTTATGCATTTCAGGCTGAACATGTTCCAGAAAAGCGTCTTATAAAAGTTTTATAAAACATAACAAAAATTATAACTTCTTTTTAAAAAAATATCCTTGTACAATCTCTAGGAGAATACTTGATATAGCCTTTGTCATTTGAGCGAAAAGTCTTTGGGAAATTTGGACAAGATGCTGATACAAATTTTAATGAATGAATGAATTGTCCCAACAATAAATTAAAATTAAAAATTATGAAAAACTGGATGAGTAATTCTGGTGAAAACATTCTTACAATTAAAAAATAGTTAGTGAAAAATAATTGAAAGAATATTTAAAGGAGTTTTTAGTATCTGATGGAATTCCTCAAAGCACGCCTGTTGTAGTTCATAAAAGTATTTCTAATATTTTGTTTGAAAGATTTCTGTTGTTTTTCATGAAGCTGTTGGGTGTACTCATTTAAACTATCAATTGAAATTTTCGCGGGAGTTCCAGTGAGTATTCAAAAGCATCTGGGGTAATATAGTTGTATGATTTATGGAAATAAATAATTCCCAAATAATGAATCTGCCTCTACATTTTGGGAAAAATATTTTCTCAAAAACTAATCTTTCAGAAATTCCTGGAGAAATTCCTGACATATCTGAAAATGTAATCAGAAATTAAATCTCTGAGAACTTAATATTGCAATCGCTGATGAAATAACTGAATCCTACGATTATCAGACAAAATCTAAAATTTCTTTGATCTTTCAAATTTCTCCTAGAATTTACTATTTCAGCCTAATGTTCGAGTGTAGAATTAGCATTTAAGTTAAAATACACATTAATAAAAACTAAAAAAAATATATTTCAGCCTAAGTAACTAGCCAGACATTCTGCAGTAGCCATTTGCGCTACAATAAAGTTCGCCACTGGTTTTCTATTAAAATATCTTGAATATGGCCATCAAAAGAACTACACTGAAGATACCCCTAGAAATCGTTTCCAAAATTCTTTCACGAGTAATTTTTCCAGATATTCCACCAGAAGTTCGTCCAGAATGTTTTTTTTTTTTCTGGGCATTCTGTTATTGCTTATTAGTTTTCCAAACAAACTTACCAAGCATTTTTTAGAAAATTATTGGAATATTACTAAGAAATCCACTAATAATAAGTTCGTAATCATAGTATATTCTCTCTATTCAAGTTCATATGAATACTATGTTAAATCCAAGGATTTGGAAATATTCAATATTAATTCTCTTAAATTTTTCTTAGTAAGTTACGTTCAATTTTCATTGTAAATCATTCTATTTTAGAATCGGGAAAAAATTCAAAAAGCTATCGGGAAAACCGGGAAAAACTCGGGAATTTTATTTGCCGCTCTGAGTGGCCACCCTGGGTTACATGGTTCTAATCTGTAAGGATCAAGAGACTGCTGAGTGGTTAAAGAGAATATCCCCATCCATGAAACCCTGGGAAGGTGCAGAGCTGATGGCAATGAACGAAGGGGCGATTCCACGTCCAGAGATGATCCGAGCATTCTTCCCACAAAGCTCCAGCTATGACGACGACCGAATAAAGGCTCTCATAGAAAGCCAAAATGACATCACAACAACTAATTGGCGTATTGTGAAACGATCCATTCTGAAAGACATTCATGTCGAATGGATCTTCACAGTAGAGGGTGCGTCGATGGAAAAGTTGAAGAAGTCCAAATACACCCTCAACTACCGATTTGGTGAAATCCAACTAAGGAAGATTACAGATCAACCGACTGCCGATACCGCCAATCCGACTGGAAGGCCGACCCAAGAGCAATCTGAGGAGGCCTCCTGTTCGGGCAAGGTTCGGCTAACTGGAAGGCCGACCCAAGAGAAATCTGAGGAAGCCTCCGGTTCGGGCGAGGTTAGTAAATCTCACCCCAAAAGCACCATAAAGGCTAGTCAGTCCGCCTCTAAAGGAAAAGCTCGAAGCTTACATGCGACTCCCTGCTCTAGTGGTACCAAACCAAAGGTATCTAAACAGGGCAAAGGGAGTGCAAAAAGCGACAGTTTGACCACAGAGGCGAAACTGGCGGACCAGGTCGCTACAGGGAAGAGAAACAACTCAAACTGTAACACCAAACGACACCCTGATGATCCGCAACATCCAAAGCCGGATAGTCGTCGTCCGAAAAAAAGCGGTAACCCCGGAAATGGCGACTAAAGTTCTGCAAGTGAACCTCCACCATGCTGAGAGCGCCACGGGTGTGCTCTGTCGGAGGTTCACCAAAGAGAATCTAACCGTGGCCCTCATTCAAATCCAGAATACAAGTGTTGTGAACGAGTATTCGTGTACCCCATGATCGGCTCGGCTCGTGTCTATCACAACGATGGATAGACGACGACGGCCGCCGCCGCCGACGACGACGACGACGATGACGAACATACAGCACAACAGCAGAACGCCATCATCTGCAGTAGCAGCCAGATGCGGCCCGCGCGCGCTCTCCGCGGTGTTACTTTTAATATGTTGTGATTAATTGTAATATTGTGTAATTTGTGTACATAGTCTGTAAATAAATGTGCATGTTTTTATTATCGTAATGTCCGGGTGTGAAGTGTTTTATTCGGCCACATATTACATTTCCCCGGATATGAAAACAAGGTATTCCACAACACTCATGTAAGTTGGTATATGATGACAGCCAGCTTTCTCCTAGAGCGGCTATTTTATTACATAACAACTGTAAATACTTTCCAATTTCAGAATTCATAAAAAGGGACATCGTAGCTGTCAGGATGGAGGTACCTTCCGCTAGAGGGAGTAGAGAGATCTTGATGGTCTCGGCATACTTCCCAGGTGACGTGGACGAAATCCCTCCTCCAGAAATAGCTGCGCTCGTAGCCTACAGCCACCGACACAACATCCCCTTCGTCATAGGGTGTGATGCAAATGCACATCACACCGTATGGGGAAGTACAAATATAAACACCAGAGGTGAGTACCTGTTACAGTTTCTCTCTTCCAAGAACATTGACACTTGTAATGTTGGTGACAAGCCCACGTTTGAAAACCTCATTCGTCAGGAAGTTTTGGACTTGACTCTATGTAGTCGGTCTATCTCCGATAAAATAAAAAAACTGGCATGTTTCTGAAGAAATATCAATGTCAGACCACAAACACATCATCTTCGAATGGGAAGGGGGTCTAGCGATAGAAAAAACGTATAAAGATCCTAAGAAAACTGATTGGGAATCCTACTCAGCTATCCTACAATCTGAAGAGTACATCATAGAAAGTCACATCAAGTCCATTACACAATTGGAAGATGCGTCCAAATCCATTAAAAACAAAATCCTTAATGCCTACCAAGAGAGCTGTCCAACTAAATCAATTAGTTCGAGCAGAGACGTTCCATGGTGGAATAAAACTCTTGAGAAGCTTAGGAAAACTGCGCGTAGGGAATTCAATCGTGCCAAGCGAACCGGCGATTGGAGCCTATACAGAAAGGCCCTGACGAACTACAACAAAGAAATAAGGTCAGCCAAACGGAAATCGTGGATTCTAATGTGTGAAAGCATAGAGAATACACCCGTAGTGGCCAGACT
Organism: Aedes albopictus; assembly: GCF_035046485.1. NCBI lineage: Eukaryota > Metazoa > Arthropoda > Insecta > Diptera > Culicidae > Aedes > Aedes albopictus. The sequence continues at coordinate 238,227,619 of NC_085136.1, read as the reverse complement.
CCAAAAAACTCTTTCAAAAGACCACTCCAATGGTGTGGGTAGCCTCCGAAAGACGGATGGTTCGCTCACTGTAGAGCCTAGCGATACACTGAGCGAATTGTTAAAGATCCACTTCCCTGATTCAATTCCTGAGTCGAGCATCGGCGACCAAGACACTGGAATTGCTGTCTCAGATCCACAAGAGATCCAATCATGGGTTTCTGGATCTAAAAAAGACGCAATAAAGGTTGCAAAGGAAGCTTTCACTCGGGCCAGGGTTGAGAGGGCTGTGAGATCTTTCGAGCCATTTAAGTCTCCTGGCATGGATGGAATATTCCCAGCGTTGATCCAAAAAGAGGAGAAAACACTGGTTCCACCATTGGTTGAGATTTTTAGGGCGAGTCTGATTTTGGGGCATATACACTAACGATTGGCGTCAAAGAGGCTTCGAAGTGGTTGGATATGCTGATGACGTTGTCATTATTGTACGAGGCAAATTCGAAAGTATTATCGTGGAAAGAATGCAATCTGCCATAAATTACACTTTTTCCTGGTGTGAAAAGGAACAACTAGGCATAAATCCTACAAAAACTTCCATTATCCCTTTCACCAAACGGAGGAAGGTCCAACTGAAACCCCTTTTCTTGAATCATACACAACTAGTTTATTCAAGCGAAGTAAAATATCTAGGTGTCATACTCGACGCAAAACTGAATTGGAACTCTCATCTCCAATCAGTTGTGCAGAAAGGTCTCAATACACTTTGGGTTTGTTCAAAAACCCTGGGTAAAAGATGGGGCCTAAAACCAAGTATGATCATGTGGATATATAAAACCATTGTTCGTCCCAGGACTACTTACGCTTCCCTTGTCTGGTGGCCTAAAACTAATGAGGCTGCTGCAAGGGCGAAGCTCAACAAAATCCAACGCACCGCTTGCATAGCGATCACTGGTGCAGTTCGTAGTACACCCACTTTGGCCCTAGACGCAATGCTTCACCTGCCCCGGTTAGATCAAATCATAAAGCTGGAAGCGGAAAAAAGTTCTCTAAGGTTAAAGAGAACAAAAACGCTGCTGTCGGGAGACCTTACGGGTCACCTCAGCATATTAAATGAATTTGCCATAAATCCCGCAATAGGAATTTGTAGTGACTGGATGAAAACGGTAGTCAATTATGACTTATACCTTACGATGTGCTCATTCCTTCCCGCCAGGAGTGGGAAGGAGGTGGACCCAGCGTTCCAACAGGCTCTATAAATTTCTTCACAGATGGTTCGAAAATGAATAATCTGACAGGCTCCGGAATCTATGGCCCTAGAACAAAAATCTCTGTCCACTTAGGACAGTGGCCCACAGTATTTCAGGCGGAAATATATGCAATATTAGAATGCGTGTTATTATGCCTGAGGAGAAAGTATAGGTTTGCAAAAATATGTATTTTCTCTGACAGCCAAGCGGCACTTAAGTCGCTTAATAACTACACTTGTAACTCAAAGCTAGTGTGGGAATGCATTCTGGCTTTGAAAAACTTATCCATACGCAATCGAGCGTTCTCGTAAAACACTATTTTTTAGACATCTTATTTTTGAACTGTCATATCTCGGAAACAAGTGAACCAAATTTAATGAACTTTTGAACGTTTATCAACAATACATTCATGATTCTCATGCCATTAAAACATATGTACTTTTTGAACGTTGAAAAAAGTTGTCATGGATTGAAACTTTTTGGATCTTTCCTAAAAAAAAATGTATATTTTTTACATGAATGTTATTAAATTTTACTGTTGATATCCAAAGATTTTCTGATTCTGTTCTCAAGATATCTCTGATAAGATGTATTAGAATGCCGGGGCCCGTGGCGTAGTGGCTACACGTTTGCTTCATAAGCAGATGGTCATGGGTTCGATCCCAGCCCCGGCTCTTTCCCCCTGAGAGCAGCTGACACTGACCCTCTTCTCAGCCCATGGCTCAAATGAACCCGGATACTTGGTCATCGGCGAACGGCAACTCATAACGGACCCCTAATCGGAAGAGGTGCATCAAATCAATTTAGTGTTTTTCGACTATTTTTGAACTCCCAAAAATCATAACTATACTAAAACTTGTCAAAACTTAATTCTGTCGGCAGAAATTGAAATTTATACTTGTTTGCTACAACTTCTCCGAACAACGTGTGCCAATAAAATTTAAGAAAACATGTGTAATTATCACATTTGTGATAAGAAAAACCTTAAAAAGTTGATTTTTTGATAGATTTCGTTGATGAACACCCTAATATACGTAATATGTTTGATATTTTAAAACGGCATCATATTCTCTCATGTTTTTTGGTTATTTGCTTCTTTTACACCAATGCTGTACAGTGTAGAATTAGCATTTAAGTTAAAATACACATTAATAAAAACTAAAAAAAAACCAATGCTGTAGGAGTTGAGCAAAAAATGTTAAAATTCGGGTAAGCCAAATGTGGCCTAAAAACTAGCTTTTTGGAGGCAATCACGCTGTTGGCTATCATATCAGTGCTAACGCGATGTCACTTTTTGCGCGCCAAAGCGTGATTGCACCCGAAAAGCTAGTTTTTAGGTCACATTTGGCTGTCACGAATTTTAGTAATATTTGTACAGCTTCCAATTGGAATCGCTCACGCAGTGCCCTAGTGGACAATAGAGCTGTAAATTAGGTTAAGTGATTGAAGAATAAAAAAAATCGTGCCGTGAAAGCAAAAAAATAAGATGTATTAGATTATTTCTATTTGGATTGAAAGAATAACACATTTAGTATTTTTTGTGTGATATTGTAAATTTCCTAATTTTCTCTATATGGGTGAAAATGTCAAACCGGTATAACTTTATTCATCGTGAGAAACTATTACATTTTACAGGGGATAGACAAAATGATCGGGAAAGGCAACATTTTTACTTTTCAAAAAATGTTCGACTAGCTTTAACTTTTCGAAGCGTGCATCAAATATTCTCACATTTTCACTGTAAGTTGATCAGCTAGTTGTGTATCAGTGGACAAAATTCGGGAAAGATCGGGCTATTCTGCACGAAGTAATAAAGATTCTTGGACAAGACATAATTATCCGATAGCCAACTTTGAGCTATTATATCTCCGGATTCAATGAACCGAATGCAATGAATTTTTGACTATTTATGACTCATATTAAGAATTTTAGGTTGTGTCAAAAGTGTTTAAACTTTTGACACAACCTAAAATTCTTAATACGGAAGAAAATTATTACGATTAGATTATTTTCCTAATAAAACACCAAATTTTCTAAAACTTCAACGTCGTTTCAAAATTCAAGATGCTAATTATAGTTTATTTAAATTCCCTATAATTGTCTTTCATATAAATATGTTTTGAAGGAAAAGTAACAACGTAGCCTTCAATTAATAGAAAAAGTATTGGGATGCATATTAATAAATAAAATCGCTATTTTTTTCTCTTGTTAATTATTTAAAGTTGTGTCAAACGTTTTCAGAGCTCATTAGAAAAGTCATAAATGATCAAAATTTCATTGCATTCGGTTCATTGAATCCGGAGATATAACAGTTTATATTAAGCTATCGGATAATTATACCTATTTCTAGAATCTTTATAACTTCGTGTAGAATAGCCCGATCTTTTCCAAATTTTGTCCACTGATACACAACTAACACTTTGTCCACTGACGTACAGTAAAAATTTGAGAATATTTGATGCACTTTTCGAAAAGTTACAGTTAGTTGAACATTTTTGGAAAAGTGAAAATTTTGCCTGTCCCGATCATTTTATCTATCCCCTGTATAGCGTCGTATCAAGTATCAATATATTGTTGATAAACGTTAAAAATTTCATTCGGTTCACTGGTTTCCGAGACATGACAGTTCAAAAATTAGTTGTCTTATAAATAGTGTTTTACCAGAACGTTTCTAACTTCGCGAACGATTAACGAATCGAGCTCAAATTTATACCAATCATGCACACATAATAGGTGAACAAAGATTCAAAATTTGAGAATTTTTGATGCACTCTAGGAAAAGTTACAGTATGTTGAACATTTTTGTGAGAGAAAAAAAAAGTCGCTTATCGCGAACATTTTGGCCATCCCCTGTAGTTTCTCCGACTTTTCCAACCAATTTTCCTCAAAAGCGGAAAATTTTGTGGAAAACAATTTTTATTTTGTATTTTTTTTTTTGATTGCTGAGAAAATTTGCTTCTGATTTCACAAAATAAAATGTATCTACGATGCTTCGTTCTTGAGTTATGATTTTTCAAAGAAGGTGGTGTCTGTGGAAAATGTTTGTTTTCCACTGGAGTTTTCCGGAAAATTAGGCTACCCTGATTTTTTTCAATTTAGTTTTTGTTCACATATATATGAACCCTACCTGTGAAAAAAAATCATTAAATTGTTCGAACTTTCGTACCAATTTGTATGATTATCAAAAAAAAATCCCCATTTAGGAACAAAACTGGGATAAACGACATTTACTTATTGACTTGATTGAACGCCGAAAGAAAATCATAAAACTCACCTGGAATGGTCCAGGCGAACACGCCAAACACCCGATCGGCAAAAGTGACGGCCACGGCTTGCGACCCAAGCACCTCCTCCGGCGACAGCACAGTATAGAACGACACATTGGTGAAAACATACACGACGGTGACCAGCGTGCAAGAAATAGCGATGGCACGCGGCAGATTCTTAACCGGATCCTTCAGTTCTTCTATGATAAAGTTCAGATAGTTCCTGGAAAAGACTCAAAGAGGATTACTTTCCGTCCGCGTCCGTGCTGTCTCAGGGGGCTAATTAGGCACAGCGCGCTTACCATCCGTTGTAGGCGAATAGACCCGAGTAGAAAGACAGCGCCAGTGATGTGACCTCGGTTTTCGTATTCTCGAACGTGAAGTACTCGGTGTTGCCTACAAAGGAGAGAGAGAAAAGTGTAACTCGGGATTAGACCATGGCAACAGAGATGTTTGTTCGCGCACTAAAATTAAGTAAATTGATGCCGAGATGAAAGGCTGGTTAGACGATGAAAAGAAATCATGATGATAAACTTGAATCCAGCCAATTGAGCAGCTATGATTGTTAGTGGACTAGGATATATATTAAAGAAATACATATATCTGCTGACGAATTTGCATTGTCATAGGAGCAACTGCACAAATAACACGTTCCATCCAGACGGGTCAACCCACACTTTGATGTGGTTTGATGAATTTACTGAGGAATAAGTGGTAAAAAATACCTTAAACAAGGTGTGTCCACCGCACAAACCTTTCAGGACGCGCGCCATCAAGCAGCTGAAACTGCACCGCGCTTACGCTGTATACGACGACCGAGGTTTTTTGGTAGTTGTAATTTTTACAACGGCGCGCGTCCTGAAGGGTTAATAACATATGTACATATATAATTTACGCGATGTGTGCTTAGGGCAACAATGTAGGCACTATATTGGTGCAACCTATTTGATAATTTCCCAGACACGAATGCCACATAAGTGGTAAAGTGTTTTTAATAAATATTATTAATAATAATATTTGATAATTTTGTCTTAAAGTCATTTTGCTTGGGTAATAGATGGGAAGGATAAAGGAGTCCCGCTCCAACCTGCCCCGATGTGCCCTACCCTTTCAAGTGGGGAAGTCATAAAACATACTGTTTGTTTGCTTATTGCAAATCGATGAATAATGAACTGCAAGTATTAGCATCAATTGATTTGCCACGCGATTTACGGTATACAATGCACTGAGAAATCAACATCTGGTGTTTCTAGGGCCGATATCCCGTGTCCTCGCAACATCTGTCCACAAGCAACCTGTTCAGTTGGATACCGTTCGGAAACTGATTAGCATTTTAGCAAACTCCGATAGTTGCTTGTTACTACAAGCCCGTCATCCCAACCGAGGTGTAAAACAGATCGTAAAGTTGTAAAGTTATAGGCATTCGCTTACCTACACACAGCGCGGTTAGTAACACTCAACAAGTGCGGTTCACTTACCTTTGAACAAGTAGTACGCTCCGGCTCCAATGATGATGAACAGAGCCAACAGTTTGGCGTAGGTGAAGATGTCCTGCACGGCGGTTGCCCACTTGACGTCCCAGCAGTTAACGAATGTTAGCACCACTGCAAGAGGAAAAGTTGATAAGCGATATAATGTAATTGACTTGGTGGAACTATTTTCTCTGGTGAGTGCAAAGAATAAGTGGATAATAAGTGTAGCTCAATACTTGGCTCAATATCACAGTATCGGACGTGAAATTTGACAACAAAGAACCAAATAGTTTAGCAGCCGAGAAGTTGGAAACATACTGTTGGTTCTCGAATACGGTAACTTTTGCTTTCAGTCCGCCGCGAAAACACACATTCTGAAGCTAGAGCGTATCCAGTATCGTTGTCTTCGGATCTCGTTAGGCTGTATGAACTCGACGCACACAATGAGTTTGGAGGTACTAGCAGCAGTACTTCCTTTATCAGATCGTTTCGTGGAACTCTCGTTAAGGTTCCTCATCCGCTGTGAGGTGCTAAATCCATTAGTAATTGAAAACTTTGAGAAGCTGATCGAACGAATTTATCAAACAACATTTATGACAGTGTACTACTCGTACATGACTCTGGAGGTTCACCCTTCATTGGATGTTCCCAACCGCGATTGCTTCCCAGACTAAACCAATTCTACTATAGTTTTTGATCTGACCATGATGCAAGAAATCCGTGAAATGCCGGTTCCGCTCCGATCGGAGCACATTCACAAAATTTTTGCAAGCAAATTTGGTCATATCAGTTGTAACAGAAGGTTTTTCACTGACGGGTCCAAAACAAATGATACCACTGGATTTGGTGTATTTAATGAGCTTCATAGCGCCGCCCATAAACTTCAAAGTCCTTGCTCAGTATATGTCGCAGAATTGGTAGCTATGCACTACGCATTAAAGCGAATCGCCTCTCTTCCCTCTGATCAATATTTCATTTTCACGGATAGCCTCAGTTCAATTGAGGCTATTCGCTCAATGAGGCCGGTAAAGCACTCCACGTATTTCCTAAGCGAAATACGATCATTTTTGAGCGCTCTATCGTATCACGATCAATTCTGACTCATACATGTTAATGGTTGCTCCTCCGTGATTGATCTGAACTGGTACCAGTTGCACTGAGATCCAACTGAATAAGGGGCTGGGACATTCCACTTATTTTCAAAGTGCAATTTTAGCAGCTCATGCATATTTGATCAATAACGGCGCCGGCCAAGTCCTTATAGTCAGCTGGGAAGGGAAAGGAATGTTAGAGTGTACTGGTTGTTGCTACTAGAGACCGAGAGCACTCTGCGTCCCCACAACCCGCAGGGACTGGGGTATTTGTTAGACTGAAAGGATGGGAGATCTGGGAGTCACCGTTGGGTCGGTGATGCGATCCATGGATAGGGTTATTTATAGTGTTCGTGATAGATTGTGTGGTGAATAAGGTGAATAAGGTCAAGCGGCACAGCACGCTTTGGTTGCATAACTTATAGGCGTTATATATACACTGTGCTGTGAGTGGAAGTTGGAAGGGAGGGAAACGACTTTTTTCAATTCGTTTCTGATTCTAGCGATGGCTATGAACATATGAATATACATGAGTTGTATATGTAGAGAAGAGAGAGCGAGAGAAAGTGGATAGAAAGATACAAAGTAGGATGAAAAGGACGGGCCAGGGATTGAACCCATGACCTTCTGCATACGAATCAGAAGCGGTAGCCACTAGACCACCAAGCCCGTCTCTTTTTTGAGCGCTCTATCGTATCAAGCATATAGAATCACCTTGGTTTGGGTCCCTTCGCATTGCTCGATCCCGGGCAATGAAAAAGCAGACTCACTCGCCAAGGTGGGCGCTATGGAAGGCGATATTTATGACCGTCATATCGTCTTCAATGATTTTTTTTTCGATTGCTCGTCAGCATGCCTTGGTCAGTTGGCAACAAAAATGGGATGCAGGAGAGTTGAGCAAGTGGTTACATTCAATTCTCCCATAGGTATCGAAGACGACGTGGTTCAAGGGGTTGGATATGGGTCGAGATTTTATCAAGAAAATGTGTCGACTTATGTCCAATCACTACTCTCTGGGCTCGCATTTCTATCGAATAGGGCTCACAGATAGCAATCGTTGTAGCTGTGGTGCAGGCTATCAAGATATCAACCATGTTGTGTGGGAATGCCCCGAATACGGTATTGCCAGATCCGATTTATGTGCATCCCTCAGGGCCCAAGGGATCCAGAAAAGAAAGACATTAGAGATGTGTTGTGTAAACTTGATCTTGAGTATATGAAGCTTGTGTACCACTTCTTGAAGCAAGCTGAAGTCTTCGTTTGATATCCCTTCTTGTTGTTCCACTTGTCCACCTCGTGTCCCTTCGAAAATCGGCTGTATGTATCGTTACAGGTTGTTTGTCCACTCTACGCTTGACCAGTAGCAGTACGCCACACCATGATGTTACGTGTCAACGAAAAGCCACTAATATAGTTTATAAGTCAAAACATGAAATTGTAAAAAGTTTTAATTGAATTCGGCTCCGTTATGCCTGTTGGCGCATGAGCCTAAAATAAATGATTAAGTAAAAAAAAAGTTGGAAACGTTTTCGGAAATTCTCCAAGAGTTCAGTTTGAAATAAAGCCTGCGATTGTTTAGAGAAATCTGATTAATTTTCCTCTGGACAGACTACTCTTTTTATACTTTTGCTGAAGCTGTCTATAAAAGACTTTTCGAAACATTTTGTTAAGAACTCGATCATAGACGTGGGCGTCGCCACCAGTTAAATTGACCCGGCGCGCCGCACATAAAGATTCCTTCATGACTTACTCCGGGTATTCCTCCATGTATTTCACCAGAAATTCCTCCTGAATTTTTTAAAAGTATATCTTTTTTACTCGGATACCTTAAAAAAAATCTCAGGAAAAAATCCCCGAAAATTTTAGGTAAATTCCTTTGAAAATTTATTTTTATAAGACTTTTCTATGAAACTTTACGGAAGTTAGAGTATTTCTCCAGATATTTTTTCATGGATTCCTTTAAAAATATGTTCATGAATTGCTCCAGTTTTTCCAGAAAATCCTCCATGAATTTTGGTAAGAGATTTCACTAGGATGTTTTTTTTCTGAATATTTAATTATAAATACTTATAGGAAATTCATGAAGAGTTTCTGAGGGAGAGTTTCCAGAAATTTCTTTAGTAACTCTTTCTAGAATTGCTTCAGAAAATTTCCTGGGATTCTTTCACATAATTCTCCAGGGATTCATTAAATAATATCTCTAGAGATTTCTGCAAGAATTAGATCGACAATTTATTTTTAAAGAAATCTTCAAGGATTCTTTCAGAAATTCCAGAGATTCATTGAGAAGTTTTTGGATTTCACATGAATATCAGTAAGAGATAACCTCCAAAAAACATCCATGGATTTTTTTTTTTTTTGATTTTCAGAACATTCAGTGATTCCTTCGGAATTTCTTCCAGGGGTCCTCCAGGAATCCCATGGAAAATTTTGTCAGGGGTTACCGAAGAAATGTTCAGACAAGAAGGTTTCTTTTTGGATTTTCTTCTGCGGCGCTTTCTGAAATATCTTCTGGGATTCCTCCAGGAATTGAGATATTGCTGGACAGAAGTTTCTGATATGATCCCTGAAAGGATTTTTAGAGGACCTCCTTGAGTAATTTCTAAATTAAATCTAAAATAAGAAATTCTTGAAAAATATTCTTCGGGAATCAGTTTGGAAATGGCAGACAAAGGTACTGGAGGAATTCTAAAATATATCTCTTAAAAAATTTCTGAAAGGGTTCCTGGAGGATGATTTGGAACAAACCCTGGAAGAACTGTTAGAGGTACGTCTGGAGGAATTCATGAAAGAATTTCTTGCAAAATGCCTGAGAGGTTTTAGTACATAAAAATTCCTGAAACAATTTCCCTAGTGAAAAAGAAATGTCAATAAATAAATCCTGAAGGGATTTCTAAAAAAAAACCTTCTGGAATAATCTCTGAAGAGTTAAGGGATTCTTAAAGAGTCCTCGGAAAAATATTTCTCAAAGTTTTCCTAAATAGAGGTTTCTATAAATCCTTAGAGAAGTTTACGTTCCGACCCCTGGATGAATATCTGTGGATCTTCTAGGAAATCCCATGGAGGAACTTCCTGAATAATCTCTTGAGAATTTTCTGGAGGAATTCCTGAAGAAATGCCTGAAAGAATCCCTGGAGGAATTCCCGAAAAGAATTCTAAGAAGTATATAGAGAAAATTATTAAGGAGTCTCTCTACCAATGGAAACACAACCGCTCCTCCGAAACGTCACTGAAATCCCCTTGGGAGGCATCCATAAAGTACGTCACGCTTAGAGGGGAGAGGGGGGGTTCTGAAAATTGTGACAAGCAATGTATTCTTCTTCTTCTTCTTCTTGACATGACGTCCTCACAGGGACAAAGCTTGCTACTCAGCTTAGTGTTCTATGAGCATTTCCACAGTTATTAACTGAGAGCTTCCTCTGCCAATGATTATTTTGCATGTGTATATCGTGTGGCAGGCACGAAGATACTCTATGCCTAAGGAAGTTAAGGAAGTTTCCTTTACGAAAAGTTCCTGGACCGACCGGGAATCGAACCTGTCACCCCCAGCATGGTCATGCTGGATACCCACGCCTTTACAGCTGTGGCTATATGGGCAATGTATTAAGTATAGGAAAACTCCGTACGAACGAAAAGGGGAGGAGAGTTGAAAAATCCCATTTTTAGCGTGACATACTAAATGGATGCCCCCTTGAACGCATCTGAACCCCCTTAAACATCCCTGGAACAGCTCTGGAACGCTCCTAGAAACCTTCTTACAGTCTTTGTACCGACTTTTCGAACCCTCTAAGCAGAATACCCCCTTCGATTGAGTGCAATCAGTTTCGTACCTTTTAATTCTTCTGTATTTTGCTTATCCTTTGACAGATACGCGTATTTCGACCACCACTTGTAATCTTCCTCAGTGTCAATTATCCACTGGGGCGGAATTGAAAGGTACGAAACTGATTACACTCGTTCTTCTTAAAGTGCTTGAAACCCTTTTGAAATTATCCCGGAACGCTCTGAAGCCCTGATAACCTCTGGAAAGCTCTGAAACCCTCTGGAACATCCTCGAGGCTCACTGAAATTTCCTGGAACCGCAGATAACAGAAGTTGAAGCTCATGAAGTGCGGTTGTGTATAGCATTGCAACGGTAGATTCTAAGGGAAGTGGAGGGTGGGTTCAGGTCAAAGTCAACGCTCCATACAAATTTTCATTTTTTTTTGTATGAAAGAAAGTCTACGGAGGGGGAGGGAGGATCTGAGATGGCCAAAAACGAGTCTACGTAGGTTATGGACAGCGCCTAGCTGGGAAATTGGTCATTACGCGGCGCTGTCACATTTCGAAGCGCGGTGCAAATTCGCCGATGTTTTATCTTATGGCGCTAGTGCCGCCAAATGTGCACCGCAACATAACTCCACCGAGAGAATGTGGTGGATTTACTAAGAAAATGATAATTCCATTGTTGTTATTAGAGCAAATACAGCCTAGTTTTTAAGTGGGAAAATTTAAAGGTGCGCTTGTGAAATATTTCTTTAGTAAGCGCCATTATGGCGTCAAAACGAGCTTTTAGGTGGGAAAGTCACCATCGATGTCGCTACTGAGCTTGTTTTTTTTATTGACACAAGATTTTCAAGCAATTTTGTTCAAACATGTTCGTCTGATCTCTGTGCTGGAACGCCCCTGAAACCTCTTGAAACCCCTGTAAAGCACCCTAAAACCCTGCAACGCCATTGAAACCCCTCGAGAACCCCTATAAAGCCCTTGAAACATCCCGTAACGCCCCTGAAACACCCTGAATCATCCTTGTAAACACCCGAAACGCTCCTTAAACGCCCTAGAAAGACCGCTAGGCGGCGGATGAAGCGAGCACGATCTGAGAAAGAGCAAAAAGAACGGCGGGTGCGGCAAAGTCGCGCTGAAGACCGAGATAAGGACAAGCAAAAAGGCCTGCTTTAGGGGTCTCTGTCAGAGTGCCAATGCGATTCCGTGGGATGATGCATACAGGATCGTGATGGCTAAGACGAGAAATGTAATAGCTACTATAGTAAATGTAATAGCTACTGTATACAGAGCAATCTCCAGAGACGTTGGAGGGGACCATCGAGGGGCTTTTTCCGCGTCATGATCATAGTCCTTGGCCTTCTTTCGTAGGACAGCCGCGGACTGGGGCTGGCAATGTGGAGAGGGTCACAATGGGAGGGGATAGCATAGTCCCTTAGCGTAGGTAAGGCTTCAGGTTCGGACGAAGTTCCGAATCTAGCTTTGAAGGTTGCAATACAGAGGCTCCCAAAAAGTTCAAGTCTTCTATGCAGAAATGCCTTGACGTTGGAGTTTTCCCAGAAGTATGGAAGAGACAGAGCCTGGTTCTATTGCCATGAATGGGGAAAGTTTCCGGATACCCGTCGGCATATAGAATAATATGCTTGATCGACACGCCGGGGAAGGTGCTCGAAAAGATCAAAGCTCCTGCGTACCTGTACAAGATTCTCGGAAGTTACTTCCAGAATCGAGTACTAGTTTACGACACAGAGGTGGGTCGGAAGTGCTTTTACGTAACCTCAGGAGTCCCGCAAGGTTCCATCCTGGGGCCGGTGTTATGGAATGTCATCAGGTCCGGATCTAAGGGGGGCCGGGGAGACCAGGGCCCGGGCCCCCACATTTTAGGGGCCCCCACAAAAACCATTTTTGGTTCAAGTACTACTGAAAGTCAAAGAGAAACTGTATTGCTCATCGCATTTGTACCTCCGAGGGGCCTTCACAATCGCCCGGGCCCCGGGCCCCCACAATCCTTAATCCGGGCCTGAATGTCATGTACGACGAGGTGTTGAGGTTAGAGTTAGGGTCGATTTCTTCACCTCGGCTTAACCGGTAAGCCAGGCTTTATATGGGTTGAGCCTGGTTTAACGCTTAAGCCAGGGTGAAGAAATTGGCCATTAGAGTGGAGATTGTCGGCTTTGCTGACAATATTACGCTCGAAGTCTACGGTGAGTCGATTGAAGAAGTGGAGTGACTACCACCCACTCGATCAAGGTTTGAAGGCGTGGATGAGGTTCAGGAAACTGGAGTTGGCTCACCACAATACTGTGGTGATGGTTGTGAAGAACCGGAAGTCGGAGCAGCGATGATCAGTGAAGGCGATTGCACTATCACGTCGAAGCGCTCCGGCGTGATGATCGACGATAAGCTCACTTTCGGTAGCCACGTTTATTACGCCTGTAAAAGAGCCTCCACAGCTATAATTTCACTGACCCGGATTATGTCCAATAGCTCGGCGCGCCGGTGTACGCCAGTAAGCGTAAGCTTCTGACTAGTGTCGCTACGTCCATACTAAGGTATGGCGGCCCAGCGTGGGGCTCTGCGCTAAGTATCGAGAGCTACCGTGGTAAGCTGGAAAGTACTTACAGGCTGATGTGTCTGAGGGTTGCGAGCGCGTCCCGTACCGTGTCACACGACGCGCTCTGCGTCATCACTGGTATGGTGCCTATCGGTCTAAGAGGTATACGCAGAACTGCCAGGATAGCCCCCATGGTCAAATGGTAGCGCGCTTGGGACAGTTCTATCAAAGGAAAGTAGACCCATAGGTTGATTCCGAAGGCAGATAGTTGGATTAATAGGCGCCATGCGGGATTAACATTCCACCTGACACAGGTCCTTCCAGGCCATGATTGCTTTCGACAGTATCTGCACCGCTTCGGTCAAGCGGGTTCTCCCGAATGTTCGGGGAAACGGTGGAACACGTTTTGTTCGTGTGCCCGCGTTTTCGCACAATACGTGACCCAAGACGTGACCGCATGCTTGTCACATGCGGCGAGGGCAACTCCGGACAATTTTGTCCAGAGGATGTGTAGAGATGAGTTTGACTGGAATGTCGTTTCAACGGCTATCACCCTCATCGTCTTGGAGGTGGCGTGTAGACTTGCAGAATGGCTAGTTACAGCGATTAAGTGGCGCAGAGAGAACATCCTGGTAGCGTTGCTGTCGAGGCATCGGTCTACTGGGTGTAGTTGGAAACAGGCGTTGTGTCGACACTGCCAACCTTCCGAGGACAAACGGAATGGTGAGGTCCATTCGGGAAACTGGGTAAGCGCCAGCATGCTACCTTGGCGGACTCCTCAAAACGAGTCATAGATTGTCGTTGCTGCAGGCTGCGAAGCTAACCTTGAGAGTGCGATGTGTACTGGCCTCACAGCAATGCCTACTTGGTGGTTCAAGAGAGACGAAAGGTTTGGCGGCAACGGGAGTGTTGTTTAGGCTCTAGTCTAGTCTAGTCTAGTCTACACATACACAGCCATTCATTGAAAGAATCCTGGAAAATGATAGAATCGACTACTTCTACCATTTTTCTTGTCATTATTAAGGCTTGCAGTACATCAAGAATGCATTACAAGCATTAAAGCGGCCAGGCCTACTGTGCAGCGTTGTTGATTCTACAATAAAACCATTAAGGCGGGGACATCTCGTACCAACCGCTCAGTTTTATAGAAAAAGCTAACTACGTGAAAAATCGGTGGGGGTGACGTTGCTAAGAAAGTTAATGTCACCCCTTAGTCCTTGGAATCCTGGGTTGGAACACAGGTATTTGGTCCGTGTCCTGGCCCTTGTGCCTAGGTTTAAGCGCCTTTGCTCGCTCTCTGAAATGAAACAAGACACTGATTTCTAAAAGTTGAGGAGCTGTGACGTATCAAAAACAAGTTCCTCAAGAAGTTCCGAAAGAAGAGGAAGGAAAAGAAAATAATATGAAGCCTGAAACGATCTCACCAATTCGCCAATTCGCCAATTCCGTGGAAAATCGCTAAATGCAACATTGTCCTTCAGAAAGATTTTCAGTACAGTAACGCACGGCGCCACTGGTGCCATAGCAGCATGCCTTTCCCTACTCTGTTTTTCCCTCGGTTTTCCCCCACAGGGCTTCTTATTCCCTTTCCAAGGCAGCACAAACTAACAAAATTGAGAACACCAGCTGGACTCCGAAAACACTTTCACGACTAGTTGCTACAGGTTCGCGGCGTCTGCGTAATGGATCTGTATCCTGACCGGACACGATTCGCGTTCCTTGCACTGGAATGCGCCACACTCGCGGCGGCCACTGGACCATGAACTGTTTTTTCATTTATTTTCCGCAGCTTGAATCCACTCGCGGCACAAACTTTAGGGACGTAAATTGCTTCACTTTACACGGCTTTCCGTAAACCTCGGATCCCAATTGTTGCGATATTCACTAAACTCGTGAAAGATTTTCACCCGAATCACTTTCCGGATGGCGTAGCGCAATCGTTAGTTCATTTTTCGCTGTTCGAATTGGAGGTAACGCGGAATCGAAAAAAAAAACTTGACAGCAAATGCAAAAAGCACCTACGCGCGCGCACAGCTTGCTGCGATCTCACAACGGGAGTGTTGTTTAGGCTCTGTCCATAAACTACGTAGACTCAATTTTGCCCATCTTAGACCCTCCTCCTCCCTCGTAGACTTTTGTTCATACACAATTTTCTAAATTTGTATGGAGCGTAGAATTTGATCCCTCCCCTTTTGCCCTTAGAGACTACGTAGTTTATGGACAGACCCTTATTGGGTCGGGGCAATAGTAGTCCTGGATTCTACTTTGGTTGTCTCTGACAGTCTCTGACTAAAATCCAAATTTTCATCTCGAAGTGAAATATGTGCTGATGTACGCCAGTGAAACTTGGTGTGTATCAGTGGAGAACACTCAACGACTGCAGGTCTTCACCAATAGATGCCTGCGGTATATAATTCGTGCATGGTGGATAAGGTGGCTCACACTTATATGAAAAACAAAAATTTTGAAAAATGCCAAGTCTTACCTCCTGAATCAGTTGTTTTGAACTCCCAGAAGCTACGTTCAAAACTTGAGCAAAATCGATAAAGCTTAAGGGGCAGAAATCTTAAGTTTTCGAATTTTGCCGCTAGATGACGCTGTAAGCGTTGTATATTTAAACCCTTCGGTATTTTTGTAGGTGACTATATGCCAAACAACTTTGTCGAAGACCGCAAAGTGATCCAACGTCTGTGAAAAAAGTTAATGGTGGATCTCCAACAAGGAGCTCGAAATTATCCAAGTTTTATAACAAAAAAATTTTTTTTGCTGGATTGTTCGATGACTTCTCAAAGAGGTCCAATGTATCTCCATTACCCTATGTGCGCAAAGAAGCAACCAATCCGGAAATTGCAAAGCTATGCCTTGTCATAATCCAACCGGATCAAATACAATCGATATAGGCACATGATTTCTAACCCTTTATCAACCCGACAGGGGGACACCAGAGCGTCGTAGATTTGTAACACGTCATTTCATTCGCAACACAGTATTTTTACCGGTGGCAAAGATGCCGACTAGCACAAGGCACATAGATAAACCAATGACGATAAATGGCTATCGCATATTTTATTTGCTTTTCCGCCTTCGGAGGCTTTCCTCGGAAGCTAGAACAGATTTTACACCGCATGTGATAAGAAACGCGCGAAGGCACGCAAATCACTTGGCAAAAAAGGCACTTACTATTCAATTTATGTCGCGCAGCCCATGTGGATTTTTTGTGACGGAGTTAGAAACATTTTCATTCTATTATGTTCATAGTCAGAGTTTCTATGCCAAAATTGATTGCTCAAAAGAGCAATAAACGGGATGAAAGTGCTTGTTTAAACAACGTAGAAGATTATGTGATGCAGTAACTTTCGCTATCACGCGAGACATTGACCACTATCTCATGCAATAAGTATAGCTCTAAGTAGCTGTGGGCTGCAAGTTACGTTCGTTAGAACAAAAACCGCTGACGGTAATAGTTTAAACGACGACGAGGCAACCGACAGAAGAGCATCTACGATTGGATTATATGATTGCAGTCGGTGGGGCGGGCATCTTCATTCACCCTCCGTGAATTCGGTCCGACTCTAGGCCCACGCGTGACCGGTAGAGCAATTGAGAGCGGCAATTATATCATTTTGTTACTCGTTATGGAATTCAATGCTTTCCGACAGGTTCCGATCCGATAATACTGTACGCGATACCTAAGACTATATCTTCTAGCGAGAAGCTCAGCACGGGAAGTTACTTACGAATGCAGCAGACGGCCAGCAGCCGGGCGGCATCATCCGGGGGTTGACATTCAGGGAAGAACGGTTTCAGGACGTACACGCTGAACGTGAGGGCCACGATGGCCTGGGAGCACGGCCGCACGATCATGCATTCGATCCACAGACGGATAAACGCCAGGAAAGGACCGAAGGTTTCCATGATGTAGGCATAGTCGGCACCGGATTTCTTGATCATCGTTCCCAGCTCGGCATAGCAGTAAGCTCCGACCTATGGATGTGAAAAAAACTAGAATTCATTAAAACAGTCTTTGATTATTAGTTTCTGCAATTTAGTCAACTCCATATCTGCCCATAACAGCATATTTGTAATATTTGCATATTTTGCTGATATTGAGTTGATATCGGGGATCAACATCAAATCAGAAGTACTTTCGACTACCTCAAATTTCAAGTTTGTTCTAGGATTAATGTAAAAAATACCAAGTAATTTTGTCTCATTGACCCATGTAATCGCATAATAGTCACACTGGGAGAATAGACTGGCTTTAAAGCGTGCCATCAATCATATTCCGGCCTGATTTATTTTCTGGCAACTCTTGTAGCATACAAGAAGTGCTTTAGAAAATTTTATTGGTAAACGATTGATTTTGAATTTATGGGAAATTTTTAAAATTTAGTTTCATTCCCAAGCTATCAAAAGATGCAACTCTCCAATTTTGACCATTGCGCTATAAACAAACGTTCATCTTCTCGACAAACAGCTTTCTTGATATCTCCTTGTACGTGCCCTAGTTTTCAACCAGACTACATTGTGAAGTACATAGCAAACTCATGTCATTATCCAGCGATACTGTCGCACATATAGACAGACATGTAAACATAGGTACAGGCAACTTATGAAGTGGAAATTCCCCATCGACAAGCTAGTGAGCTCCGAAAAGAAACTTGCTTTTTTGGAGTTTATTGCTCTTATTGCTCGATGAGACAGTGTAATAAAATATGCTCATACGTCTTCGTCGCATTCCATCAGAAGATTTTAACGCGTCAGATAAAACGTACAAAAATCCCTACACTCATTAAGAACCCCATTCCAAAAGGTTTGACACTTCGCGAAATCAGATTCGAAGATTAATTAAGTACCTACGTTGATCTGAACGACGCTAGTTGTTCAAAATACATGAGCAACTTTTTCTACTTCTTGGTGTCTGAAAGTCTCATAAATAAGGTGAATTGAATTACTTCTTGGCGTAACATGCTCACAGGGACAGATCCCACTCTTCGTTTAAAGGGTGTCCACGATGAAATTGACACACAGAAAATATTGTATAACTTTTGATTGCGTTCGCCAAAATAGCTATTTTTTTTACCATGAATAGTATATTATGTGTAGCTAATACCATAAAGTTTTCATTAAAATCGGTTTAGTATTGGCGCAGATATTGTCGATATCATAAAATGAGATTTTAGAAAATTTGGGCACCCATTTCAAAAAATTGCTTAGGCTATAACTTTTTTGTTACCTCATCAAAACGTTTGAAAATTTCACTCGATAATCTTAACATAGTATCAATTAAGTGGTAAAAATTTGATCGAAATCGGTTCAGTACTATTTCTAGTAAATATCCAAAGCTCAAATCGCCTCAAGGTAAATTTTAGGCACTTTTTGACCATTTTTAGTTCCGCGTGCACTATTTTGACTGTAGAACTGGTAACACTGTCCCGATTTTTATAAAACTTTGACAGTGTAAAATTGTTGTGTTAAACTGTTTACAGTGAAAATTTCAGCCATTTTTGTTGAGTACTTCCAAAATAAGAGCAGCTTGAATTTCACTATACCAAAAACCACATCTGCTTATTGTGATATAGTGCGACATATATGGCTATAACTTTTTAACGGTATGACCAAATTAAATGAAATTTTGACAAACTACTTCTACAGACATACTTTACATACATACAAATTTTCATTGAAATTGGTTCAGTATTTTTGGCGCCAGAGTTGAAACGGCAAAAAAGTGATATTATCTAATTTGTTTGTTTGCACAAGATTCTGGCAATTCCCTTGTTTCAACGATATCTCCGCCAATACTCAACCGATTTTAATGAAAATTTTATGGTATTAGCTACACATTCATTCAAAAAATTTGCTATTTTGGCGAATAATTCCTGCTGTGATTCCATCAGGAATTTATTCAGGAATTCCTCTAAAGGTATTTTTCTAGGAATTCCTCCAGAAATTACAATCGAGATTCTTCCAGTCATGTTTCCCTGTTTGTATTCCTGCAGGCCTTTTAGCAATTTCTTCACGAAATAAGAAGTTTTCCTAAAAGAATTTCTAGAGGAATTCTCGGATAATTCTCTGGATGGGACCACAGTAATAATTTGTGTAAAAATTCTTGGAGAAATCCAAAGAGAAAATCATTGGAGAAATTCCGGGAGGAATCTCGGTATTTCTTTGATAAGTGTTGCTAGGAATCCTGCAGGTGGTCCCCCAATGATTATTCCAAAATTTGCTGCTGCCAGGAATTTTCCAAGAGATTGTTTCCATGGACATTACTCTTCGGGTTCCTCCAAGATTTTCTATGTCTTGTTCCGGGTCTCCCTGGGGTCCCTGTAGTACTTCCCCCTGGACTATTTTCTTCCTGGAATGCTGCCCTTATTCCTCTAGAAATTCCTGGAAATCCAGCAAAAAAAATCCAGCAAGAGCCCATGAGGAATTTCTGAAGAAATCCTTGAAGAAATCTATGGAAGAATCGCAGGAGGAGTTTCTGGGGGTATCCCAGCAGGCAATCCTTGGAGAAATTGAATAAAAAATTTCTGGAGGAATCCTTGGACAAATCGTTGCAGGAATCATGGTTGGAATTCCTGGAGGAATTCCTAGATGACATTCTGAAAACTCCCTTTATGTAGAAGGAGGAATCCGTGCTAAAATTATATGCAGGGATGCACCAGAAATTCTTTCGAAAACTCCTCCTAAAATTCCTGGTGCTATTCTTTAGAAATCGCTACAGATTTTTTTCCTTTGATTCCTTCAGGAATTCCTTTCAGGATTACTGCAAAACCTCCGTTTGAGCTTCCATCTGGGTTTTTTCAGGAATTGTACTAGGATTCCTTGTGTAATTTATCATGTAACTCCAGCAAGAAGTCTGTAAGTGTATTATAATTTGTGTCGTAAGATAAGTTTGTGTTATTTTGTTTTTACCAGCTAAGCTCCCGACAGCGGTAAGGTTAGTTAGGTTCCGGCTCCATCACCCTACGAGAAGATCACCATCATCCACCCACCATAGTTCCAAAACCCACCACCAGGTTTACGACTACCATCCGTGGGCGGCCATGAGGGTGGCGTAAAGGGGTTTGGAGCATTCCCAGAATTAAGTTCAATAAAATTCCAGAAGGAACCTCTGGAAAACTCAGAAAGAACTCTTACAAGAATCCCAGAAGCAACTCCTGGAACATTCTTAAAAGCAGCTCTTGTAGGATTTTTATAGTCCCAGCGAATTTCCAGAAGGAACTGTAGGAAGCGTAGTGTAAAATCCTGGAGCAATCCCAAAGACTAGAGAGAATCCAGCAAAAGCACTTGGAAGAATTAAAGGTCAAAGTTCCAGAAAGAGCTCCTGCACAAATAGCAAAAATAACTCTTGCAAGAATCCCAGAAGGAACCCCTAGAGAAATTCTTGGACGAGCCCAAAAATGGTTTCCTGGATAACTGCTTGCTAGAAGTAGCTCTGGGTAATCCCAGAAGGAACTTCCGATGAAATACTATCGAAACTTTTGGGAAAATCTCAGAAGAAATTTCTGAGTTTTGAAATTTTCAAGAAAACTTTGGAGAAAACTCTTATCCCAGAAGGAACTTCTGCAGGAATTTCAGCAGGAACTACCACTTGGTTAAGTCTTGGAAGTCAATGAGATGTTTTCGAAGAATGTGTTTCCGATCCTGTGAATGTCTCCATGAGTGTATGGTGTCGTAATCGCTTGTTTTCGATTAGGATGAATTTGGGAGCGTAAGATTATTATTGGAACACATACCATATAGCAACAGCTCGCTGACGTAGTGTACGGGTTGAGTAAAAAATGATCATAATGCCAAAGGAGGGTAAAATTTAATGAAGAATTTTTCAGTTTTTTTTTATTTAGGGTCTTGCACCACTTGGGCAGGTGTACCTACTTCGAGCACTTTCCGCTACAACTAAGTCAATTTCACACCAATCCATAATAGAAAAATAACGTGCTTAACAATTCTTTCGGGCTATCATCTTCATCATACAGGAAATGATACAATCATTCACCCTATCAGTTGTGTATAATACATTTTTATTAGGGATTGCAAAAATATATAGGGTTAGATACCGTAAACCGGGGTCAAATTGATCAGCGGGGTGAAATTGATCATTCGGGTACTACATTGTAATTCCATACTAGGAACTCTTAAGCTTCGTGTTGATCTTAAACTTTTTACGTCATCTGGTTCGTAGCTATCAAGAGATGAGCGTAGAATTTAATTTATTAGAAAAAAAGTTAGTTTATTTTTTGACGAATTTGCAATGTATTTCTCATTTAGCTGGAATCATTGCTACTAAACAAACGATTGCTAATAGGACTTCTCGTAAATTCTCTGTTTTAACATTTTTGTGCCTTGATTGGGAAGTTATGTAGCTAATCAGAACATGAAATAGTTATAAAAAAGTTCATTTTATGATGAAATCTAGACCAACATGTGAAAAGGGCGGATATCCAAAATGTTAGAATCGAGAAAAACGCTTGCAAAGTTTCACAATCTAAAACTAATTCCTATTTAACACTTTGTGCGTGTGCACTCAATCTTTTTCGTTGTTTTAGAAGAAAACACTATCCTCTTGGTGATTTTATGTCAAAAAGTACAAACAAGCGTTTTTCCTTGAAGAAAATGAATGAAATGAAAATTACGCCCAAATAAAAACTCATTGGTCATTACGCCCGACATGCTACGCCGCTTGGTCGCCAGCACTGGAATTACGCCTGGTCGATATTACCTAGAATCGATCGCTTTTGTTGTTACGCCCGAAGAAATTTTGTATCGAAATTAGTGGAATGCAATAGATTTTGAACCTAATCCACTGCAATTAATTGATTTTGAAGCTTTCTTAACTAAAAGTAACTAACTGAAGTTTATCTGACATTGGGCAATGGAGGAGGAAGGAAATTTTCTCTTGACGTTGCCTACGATGAGTGGTAAAAAAACAATGAGTAAAACGCAATGGAAATCAGATTTCGATTGAAATCTATATTCTAGCTCTTATCTATGAACAACAACTCTTTACAGTTTATGCGACACGAATGCACAATTGTGTAAAGTGTCGTTAATAAATAAACAAACAAACTTTACAGTTTATCTAGTATCGTACAGCAAAGGAGGGAGTTGCCCCTGCCATTGTCCATAATGCGCGTTGAAAAAAAAATATATATATCTACAGTACCGATGGGGAAGCGCAGGCAGCATATTATGTTCCCAACAAGCCCGTGCACAACGGATGGGTTTTGGGGGGTTAAACTCCTCCCATTGCATTGCCGATACTCTATACACAAGGCCTCCTTCACCCTTTGCTAAAATTGGGTAAAACCCCTCCCTTGTCGCCTTTTCTGTGCACGGGCCTGGTTCCCAATATCACCTTTTGCTGAATCTACCTGCTGTGACCTATGCCGGTCAATAGATTAGAGACCATTCGCTAACATTTTTATCACTGAAGCTTTACCAGCTGCATATCATCCAAATCTGGGTCCTTTGGAGAAAATATATCCTGAATAGACATTGAAGCCATAATATCGCCACTTATTGCAGTCAGTCAGCGACTTTATTGAATTTTACGATGAAAAACGCACGATTTGATCTTGGGCGTAGGAACCATCCGTGTGCAACAAGAGCAATAAGTGCGCGGCGGATTTCCACTCAGACATTTTGATGGGCGCCGAAGCACGACGTAATGACGAAGGCTTTTCAATAACGGTGTAAGTAGTTAGGGGCGACTTTAATCAAAAGTGGGAGTAAAAGTTTTGTGTAAATTTGATAAATATGAATGGCGAGATGCTGTTCTCGACTGTTTATTCAACAGTGTTAACAATTTTGTGCATTTTTGTGCTTTTTTTTTAAAGGCGCAAGATCATTGGCGGAACAATCAAATGAAGTGATCAAAATCAGATGTGGAAATCCGCCTTTATTTAAATTATTGTTTTCCAGAAGTGGAAACTCATTTTTGAGCTAAAGTCAGGAAAAATCATATGTTTATGAGTTGTTTCAATAAATTATGCTGAAAAGTGATTTGTTTACATTTTGGCTCTTCCGCCCTTTTCAAATGTTGGTCTAGAAATAGTCAATTATTGTGATAGACATTACTTATTTCATATGAAATTGCCTACCTTTAGGCGTTTAAGGGAAAATTTCAAAATTTAATTTTGCATTTCAAGTATTAAATTCACTAGTTGTAAGATTTTAGACGCGTCATTCGGTTTAAGAAGGGCAAAATTAAGCGGAGAAGGAAATTTTCCTTTCCAATCAATGCTTAATTGTATACTGATCAATTTCGCCCCAAAGTGGCATTTATAATTTTTTGATATTTGGAGCTATTTAACTTAAAGTATAAATTTGTTGAACAAAATTCTGTCACTTGATTCCATGGAGATCCACAGGGTACTGGTTTTACAGAAATTCTTTCGGCAATATTTGAATTGGCACTGATGTTATTCGCAAAAGTTGTTTTAAAGTGATCAATCTGACCCCGGATTAAAGTACTGCGCGTTGCGTATCTCATCGTGTGCCGAAAATTAAGGTATTATTATTATTATTATCTTTATTAAAGAGATTTGCAGTCCTAGGCTGGCTAGTCATGAAATGTCAAAATTTCGTTGCATTCAGTTCATTAAATCCGGAGATATAAAAGCTCAAAGTTAGCTATCGGATGATTATACCTTTTTCTAGACGCTTTATAACTTCGTGCAGAATAGCTTGATTTTTTTTCCAAATATTTACCACTGATACACAACTAGTTGATTAACTTACAGTGAAAATTTGAGAATACTTGATGCATTTTTCGAAAAGTTGAAAATTTTTGAGGAAGTAAAAATGTTGCCTGTTCCGATCATTTTGTCTTTTCCCTGTATATGTCAAACAACTTTGTCGAAGACCACAAAGTGATACGACGTTTGTGAAAAAAATATACCCTAGGCAAAGTGAGGAGAAGTATTGAGATTTCATTATTGATATTATTCCTTTACATGTACTGGAAAATTAACAATAATGGTTCGCCTCACTTTACAAGTTGATCACCAGTTCGAGAACCACTGCCTCTCAATAGTTTAATACACTTCCCCCCACGTATCAGTAGGTACTCACCATCGAGAACAGCCCTGACAGCACCCAAACGATCAGCGACATGTTGACACTGCCGGTGTTGATTAGGACCCCCGTCGGCGACACGAAGATACCGGACCCAATGATCGACCCGACAATCACCGTCACTCCATTGACCAGAGTCATCTTTGGTTTGAGCGTAATTTCCCCATCGCCACCGCCGCCGCCACCGGCTGCCGTCCCATTGCTGGTGGCGCTTTTCACCGAATCCTTTCGGTTGTCCTTCTTGAGCGAATCGTCCTCCATCTTTTTGGCTTGTATTTGGTTGTTACTTAAGTCTTTGAAATGTTTATTTTTCTTTCGTGGGAGGACTGACCCTTAATAACTCAGGAATGGAAAGATCTGAAATAAGATAGAGAAAAAAATAAACATTAGTTTAGCGCCCATACGCTATGCTGGAAATCAATCCACTTGCAACAACATGCGTTGACCTGTAATCCGCTTAATGGGTTGCAGCCTTAGAGATGGATGCCAAATCGATTATCAGAGCAATCAATCAGAGCAAGATTGGACCAAGCATCTTAGAGCGCAGTGTTGTTGCCCGTGGGTTTATGTATTATTAGTATAAAAATAGTAACAAATAATCGAGTTGAACGATTCACGGCAGCAACCACGAGGCCTACCCTTTTTTGCAGACAATTAGTTGGCACTTACCTCTTGAGATCTCGAGGGACTATTTTGCAAACTTTTCTGTATCACCGACTCATGTTTTTTTTTATTGTTGCGTCAAAGATAAAAATGATAACAAATTATCAAACTTAAAACAGCATTCAGTACACTTAACAATATAAAACACACTGAAGGGTACAATAGAATCTCCTGCGTCGATCAACGGCGCGGAGTAGACACATAGGAACCCAGCGACTCAACACGGGGTGAACCTGAAGATAAGTGACGTGGTAGCGATCGGAGTAATCGGATAAAGTCCAAGTGGAAGAGCTTGAACGACACACGAAATGTATTGTTCGATAAATGGCATTGTTTGGGTTCTCAATTTTGACTCTTTAATGTTGGTAGTCAGGTGTAACCCTCTAGAATCCGTTAGTTTTTGTATTATCATTGCTTTCATAAAAAATGCATATAACACTTTCGAAGAAACAATTTACTTATAAGGTTATACACCCAAACCTTATTTTACGTCCACTATTGGCTTAGCGAAATAAAATTCTACTGCCAAAATAATAATCGAAATAGACATTTTTATATTCTTGTACACTTCTCCTAATCACGGAGATGTTTTAAAAATATAAAAATGTTGAGTTTGCTTATGGTCTTGGCGGTAGAATTTTTTGTCGCTTAGCCAAGCATGGACGTAAAAAAAGAACGAGGTGTAACACAAGTTACGAGTAAATTAGAAAAAAAAATGATATTAACGAAGCTTCCAGCTAAAGGCTGGTTCACCTCGGTCACAAACATATAAAAACCCAGAATATTTCATTTCATAAAAAAATCAATGCATGGGGCTGTCCATTAATTGGGTTGTTTAGTGAATAAAATATTGCTATTTTCTATTGCCTAATCGAAAGAGCTCATTTTTCTGAGTATAACGTGATTTTATTGGATTCCAATACCTTTGTTTAGATGGTTCAATTAACAAAACAGTTTTCATTTTTGTGGATAGAATGACAGTGAAGCCGGGGCCTGTGGCGTAGTTGGTCACACGTTCGCTTCATATGCGGATGGTCATGGGTTTGATTCCCAGCCCCGGCACTTGCAATTTTTCGTCAGTTGCTTTTCCCCCGAGAGCAACTGACACTGACCCTCTTCTGAGCCCCATGGCTCAAACGGACCCGGATACCTGGACATCGGCGAACTGCTACTCATAACGGACCCCCAATCGGACTGGAAAGGAATAACGGCCATCCATCACCATCCTTGTGCTCATCATTCTACTAGGTATAAAGTAGAAAAAGTGAAAGCAGCAGAAAGGCAACCAGTTCGATAAAGTAGAATAGAATCTAGGCACTGTACAAAAATGTAAGTGCAGCTGTCAATTGAAATTGCTCACGTAGTGCCCCAGTGGACAATAGAGCTGTAAATTAGGTTAAGTGATTGAGAATAAAAAAAAAAAGAATGACAGTTCAATCGATAAAGTGACAGTTCGGTCCGAACAAAAAAAAATTCTCATACAAACTTTAAATGCATTTTAAAAATAGTTC
This sequence comes from Aedes albopictus, assembly GCF_035046485.1. Taxonomy (NCBI): domain Eukaryota; kingdom Metazoa; phylum Arthropoda; class Insecta; order Diptera; family Culicidae; genus Aedes; species Aedes albopictus. The sequence continues at coordinate 238,200,989 of NC_085136.1, read as the reverse complement.
CCGGACTCTGAAAATTATAAAATTTTGGATTTCGACTAATTTTAGGGCGGAGAATCCGATTTTGAAATAATCCAGATGCCCCTAAAGAACCCAATTACGTAACGGCCTGTCCATAAACTACGTAAACTCGGAGGGGGAGGGGGTTCTGGCCTAAGTCTACGGTCCATACAAATTTCGAAAATTGCATTTATTTATTTGTCGTCAATCAAGAGTAGAAAAATTTGTTACAATGAATATTATATATTTTTTCCTAAAAATTAGATGTATGCTTAGAGCTTAGCTTAGCTTAGACTGACTGCACATATCTATGGTTGCTACTCCGTGATTGACCCGAACCAATGACAGTTGCACAATGAATCAACTGAATAATTGACTGGGAGTGGTCAACATTCTCACTGTGCACGCTTCAGAGGCTCTCTTTAACAGTACAATAACGGCGCCGGCCACGTCCTTGCAGTCAGGTTGGAAGAGTGAAGGAATGTTAATAGCAACCTTTGTTATGTGAAAGTTGGCGTTTACCGCACGTCTCCACCAGAGGCTGCAGGAAGGAGTGATTGTTAGTAGGGCAGGTATCGTTGGGTCAGGATTCACTTCGATAAGTAATATGACCTTTTGGAGTTGCAGTATGCTGTGCAAACTGCAGTGATGTTGTTCGCTTCACGCGAAAAGCAAACAACGAACCACCCTCGTCAGGTGGTTGCTCAATATTTACTACAAATGAAGCAACAAAGTGCTATTGTTCGCATCACGCGGAAAGCAAACAATCGACCACCCACGTCAGGTGATCGTTTAATATTTACTATTGAAGACGCGACAACACATACAAACTTAAGCGCTATTGCTCACTCCGCGCAGAAAGTAAACAATCAGCCACCAGCGTCAGGTGGACACTCAAGATTTACAACAAAAGACGTGTCAAAACATGCAATCTGATGCGCTATTGCTCGCTTCACGCGGAAAGCAAACAATCAACCACCCAAGTAAGGTGATCGCTCAATATCTATATATATAAAAATGCAGTGGCATACGTGGGACCGCGCATAACTTGCGAACGGATGGTCCGATTTGGGTCGTCTAAGTTTTGTTCTGTTAGTTTTCACCCAAGGAAGGTTTATGAGGCCTGAAACATGGGAAAATTGAGAGTTTTTGGAAATCGGGGTTTCATACATTTTGAACGGGGATTTGGACGCTTGGCTAGGGACTTCAAACGTCAAAAAACGCAGTAGGCAAGACAAAGTTTGTCGGGTACAGCTAGTTTATTCATAAAAATACATACAATAAATATACATGGACAGATACATAGAAAAACAGTATGTCGTTAAGAGATTGCACAAAAAAATGAAATTCAATAAAAAGAAGAGATAGTTTGTAAAATGCCATCCCGGACAGTGACAAAATGGAACAAAAATCCAAGTCGACACTCCTGGTGACGAACTATACAAAGTCAATGGAAAAATATTTGAAAAGAGGATATTATAAATATATTGTATAAAATTGTATTAATATAATAATTGATGTAGAATCCATAGAAAGAGAATAACAAGGAACAAACTCACCGGATAATCGCCTGCCATCAATTGAACCAAAAATGCGAAACGAGAAAAAAAAATCGGAGCACCGAAGGCAACGCGCGCACAAATCTGGCCTCCAGTTGCCGAGCCGTTACTACACACACTCTATATATTTTTTCCTAAAAATTAGATGTATGATATACAAATTAGTACATTTATTCAAAACAGATATAAAGAGTAGAAGGTTTGTTGAAACAGTTTCTTATTGGTTATAGCTTCAAACAGTTCGGGAATACAAGAAATGATAGCAATCCCACGATAATTACTTATGTCCGAGTTTCTTCCGCCTTTGAAAATCTATATCTATATCTATCTATATATATATATATATATATATATATATATATATATATATATATATATATATATATATATAAATGAGTTTGAAGTTCCTTTGAGGCAACAAAACTCAAGAACGGATGAACCGATCAGCATGACTCTTGCACGGTTCGGTTCGTATTCGTGGTGGCTGTGTTTATATGTACAAAAAGTTACGAAAATCAACTAGAAAAGCAAGAAAATTGATAAAGTACTGATTTTGCATGAGCTGGGAAGAAAACCAACACGATCGAAATAAAACCAATCTAGAGTGCGGCGCTATTTTGAGCTCAACAGTTGTCAACCCACCACAAGACGGCAAGACAAAGTTTGCCGGGACAGGTAATAAAAACGATTTGTTTCATAGTTTAGGAAAGTTCCCAAGGATGGAAATCTAGTGATCATGATCAGATCTCGAATGTGTCGTGGTTGAAAGGCATCGCGCGATCATAGCAACAACGATAACATTTTGTCGTCAAGCATCCTAACAAACTACGGCCCGAGAAGAATGATTCGCGCGGCATGTGCGAGCGCGATGCGATCGTTATCAAGAAGTCGAAATGATAAATCCGTAATTGTATTCACTTTTTTGAGCATTCTTGCTCTTTAACTTCCAGATATGCTTATGAATGTATTATTTCTAATCATGAATGCGGTTTACGGGTGCATAAGTGGCATAACTTCTGATGAATAAAATTTATCACGAGTTGTAACATGATCCGATAACGGATCATCACGCGATAAAGCGTGCATCGGATGCTTTGATTGTCTCTGTGATACGAGCACGGTGTGAGGCGTCGGGATCATGCTACTGCAAGAACAAGGCTATCTTGGATTATTCGTATCCTGTATCATTTATCGCTTGGGGTGATTTTCTTCCGTCCTGAAAGTTTCCAGATTTTAATGACATATCGAAAAGCCAGAACAATGATGCTGTTAGTTCAACTGCTAAGTTTTTCAAAAATACAGGTGGAGTTCCGTTACAGGTATGTTCCGTTTTTGTCACTATCCGTTATTATCACTATCCGTTTTTGTCACTATCCGATTTCGTCAACATTTCATTCCGTTTTTGTCAACACTAAAGTTTTTGTCAAATTTGTTCCCTCGAGCACGAGTTATTTATAGTTTAACATTAATCTTGAGGCAATGCATCCATGAGTGAATTTGAAGCAACCACCAATGATGACATAGAAGACGTATACGATACAATAGCATTGAACACATTTCAAATTCAGCTGTAGATAATGTTAATTCATGCTTTCTCTCACGCATAATTTTACTTCTTATTTTAACATGAGAGAAATTAAACCAATAGTCCAATAGAAAAATTACTCTAGCTCTACGTACCAACTGGAACTCGGCCTGCCTCTTCAAGTGTTCTTCGAGAACTTAACCAGTTCAGCGTTTTGCCCATCGTTGGCAGAATTTTTACACTATCATCTTTTTTATAAGATTTTTTTTTAGTGCAATAAATTCCACGCGGTTTTTTACACGATTTTCTTGAAATTACGCGATGTGCTGAATTCTTCTCTTCTGGTCGTTATTTCTTTTCGACGGGGCGCAAATTACAACCAGAGATCTCTCTTGTCATCCTCGATACCCTGTCCAAATTTTCCCGTCCGAAACTGCTATATCCAGTAGGTAAACTGAAGACTCCTATAGAATTTTATCCGGGATGTCATCTTTCGATTGCTCTAAAAATGCAATCTTGGTCAAGGGGCCAGACACGTATAATTCTTGGCTTAGTATATTATAGTATACTA